>NW_027361814.1:1000000-1110000 GCF_039654945.1 Dendrobates tinctorius | reverse complement strand
ACAAGAATGTCGGGAGGTCTGTCAAGGCAATCGGACTTAACAAATTCTGGGAACACCCTACTCCACACCATACCTCAAAAACCCAACCAATGAATCACCACCTGGTCCCTCCTAAAGCCCAATTGCCTACCATCTGGCCTTGCATCAGCTCGTAGCGCACCCCAATACACGTACGAGTGTCCAAATATCCAGGCAAGAAAGGGGTCGCCACCTGAAAAAACATAACAGAATATGCAAACAAATTCCATAGCATTCAACAACCATAATTAATGCCGAACATACAATAAATAACGATCCGACTTCCACCTGCCAATTCTCCTAATCACCTTGGCCCCCAAACCAAGACTATCAGCCTCCGACGCGGCCCCGATCCTAAAAGAATGGGACCCGTACACCTCCGAGGGGAAACCAAGCTCCAACAATCCCTTCTTGAAGACCGCAACGAACTGAAAACGAGACAAATAGGTGCCATCCGCATGGCACAACAAAGGACCCGCTCTACCAGACAACTCAACCCAAAACGACTCCAAGCACCTCCGTGGGCACATTAGCGCCCCTTCAACTCGCCCCAACACTACTCACCTGCCTCTCCCCAGTTGATCTGTGTTAGAACGTCGAATCCAAAAAGCAATGCCCCCCGCCCAAAATTCCACATCATCTGCCAACACCCCCCTGGGCTTGTCCCTGCTACGGGACACTAACTCACCGATTCGCATTGCTCCGAAAAAGGTCAAAGTAAAGGCTAACCTAAACAATGCCAACTCAGACCGAGAAGTACAAATACCCTCCAAGATTCTACCTAACCCTTCCAACATACTGAACGAAATAGGCCTCCGCTTGTCACAAGTTTTGGTACCCCTGCGAAAACCTCGCAACGCCTGTCTTACCAAAAATAGCTTTGTAACATCCGTTGATCCCTGCAACCTGAAACCGAATGCCAGACCTGCCACAAATTTGCTCACCTTAGAAGCCGACCAACCTGCGTCGGCAGCCTTTCCAATTAAAAAAAAACAATACCGCCAACATCTTATCATCCTCACTTTCCACCCCCCCCCCAATGTGACACCCAACTCTGCCATACTCGCCACGAGGATTCGTAGGCTGACCAGGTCTGGTTCGATACCGATTCCCGATTCAATCTTCCCGCTCTTCCGTAATCACTCGCCACAGATAAGAAGGGCATTCCACGCCACGGTATCCACTCCTCGCACCAACTCTCGAAAAAACGCCCCCACTGAAAATGAGACAAAGAATCTGCTATTGAATTTGTAACACCGGGCACATGCACTACAGAGATCCCAGCATTCAACTCTAGACAACGAAGCACCAAAACCTGAACCAATCTGATCACAGGGGGAGATGAAGCTGACAGACTGTTAATTGCCAACACTACACTTGCGTTATCACAATGAAAACGCACCCTCCGGTTCACAAACATCGGACCCTAAACCGAGACAGCTACCAAAATGGGAAACAATTCCAACAATGGCAAGTTTTTTGTAAGGCCCAACGACTTCCATGCTTCCGGCGACTGCCTAACACTCCACTTCCCCTTACAGTAGGCACCGTAACCTGAACTGACCGCTGCGTCTGTGTAGATCTCAAAGTCAAAACTGGTCAAGGTCTCCTCTTGCATCAACGACCGACCTCTGTAGTTCCAGGTAATGAATGATAGATTGCTCACCTGCCACATCCCTTACCACCCATTCCAGAAAAGTGCTGAACATCTCAAACAGTGAACAAGAAATCGCGCAACTGTTGCGCCCCTGAGGCTCAGTCGCCACAGAGGTACTGCACCTTCTCCTAAGGTGCGGTGCCCCACCAACTAGGTAAGTTGGGAACTCCTTTCCACACTCCAACACCTGCATCCCACACACAGGATAGTTTAGCACTGACCACATTGCCGCTTCATGCTTAGAGGGTAGCAGAGCACCTTTCGTGGGTCCTTACTTCGTAACATGAGATGTGCTGGGAGGTGGGTGGAGTTGAGATTCATATAAAGGGTTTGGAAGGTTTAGAATTTCAGGTCAGTCTGACGGGATGTCAGGTGGGAGAAGGACAGTCAGTCAGGAGAGACTGAGGATGGGTCCGAGAGAGAGAGAAAGGAGTGCTGCAGCTGCCTCAGTGATCTGAGCCAACTGGCACGGGAAAGGAACAGAAGGAGAAGGACGTAGAACTGCAACCTAAGCTTCCATAAGAGAGAGAAGGAACAGCGCGGAGCGAAGGAGTAGGAGAACAGAGAGGAGTTGTGGGTCGGAAGAGGAACCCTGCCTATAGGTTCTCAGTGCAAGGCCAGGGCCCGGTCCCCGAGGTTGTATGGACACTTATGGTTCTGCAGCAGACACCGGTGGAGTAGTTGGCTGTAAATGCACTACTCCCATCTCATCTCATCTCATCTATTGCCTATACACTGCCCTGGGGTTACAGCTTCACCTGTGGGGAGCTACACCATCTATGCTGCAACACACCATCAGCCCCAGAGGATCTGCATGCAGCGTTGGCTTAACATCTTGCTTGCCAAGCACCACAGGTGGCGTCACGAACTATTCCTATAAACTACATTAAAAACCACCATTGATTTGGGTGCCCAGGGCCACGGACCGGGTCACCGCCGCTGTGACACATCCCACCTGACACCGGCCCGGTACCGAGTACCCCACGGCCCTGGGACGGGGCGACCCAAATTTTGGTGTCACGAACAGGATGACGAGACCCAATGTCATCGGGTTCTGTGCGCCTGAAATCTGTGAGACTTTGAACTTTTGAAGATGTGCAGAAGACCTAATTTGATAGACTGTAAAATGGACATTTGAAATGGCCGCTGGCGCAGAGAAGAAGGGCGTGAAGAGATGGGAGGTCCTAGGAAAAGACCGCAAAGAGTATTGGGCCTTCCCTGCCTGAATTACAATGTGACAGCGACATGGCCCACCCCCCGAGGGGTTCGTATACTGGCTTGGTATGGAGGCGCTGGAAGAAGACACCGCCCCCGGAAGGAGGGGCAGAAGAAGCCAGTGGCGGGAAAGGGGCCGAGGCAGGAAGAAGAGCGCCAGAACGCCATTTTGGAGAGTGAGGGAAGGAGGCCTGCGGAGCGCGGGGAAACGGATCTCCCTGGCGCCATGGCTGATGGCTCCAACCCGAACTCCGGAATGAACCACCAGCAACTAGAAGACGAAATTGCTGAACTGACCACCCGTCTGCAGCTGAGGCAGTCGGCCTTGGAGCAGCTGAGAAGGCAGCAGGCCCAGGAGGGGCCTACACCTGCGGTACCCGCTCCACCAGTACCTGCTGCCGCTGCACCGGACTGTCCTCCGGCAGCACTGATTTTCACCTCCACGTTGTCTGTGCGGCTGAGTGTACCGGAGGACCCAAGAGCTGAGACCATGCACCCGCCCGGACCTGTTGCGGCTGAGCAGGTCCCGGAAACCCCCGCGGACCCAGAGCTGCCATTGGCCTCACCACCACCGACGCCCGGACCAACCATTCCGGTGGATATCCCTGCAGCTGCCCACCTTCATGAGCCTGCATCGGAGCAGAGACTGCACCGCCAGGAGGCCTCAGGTACGTCAGATGTTCCTCCACCTGGGAAGGCCCTGGGGTGCACCACGGCTGCAGCGGCTGGCCAGGTCGTGCTAGACCTGGTCTGGGACCGGGATGACTGTCCCCAGGGGGAAACATCGGGACCCCTAACGGTGGTGCCGCGGGCCCCATTGAGCGAGGGTCGGTCCCGGGAAGAGCGGGAGGATGAAGAGAACTGGGCAGGATGCCGGGCCACCATCTGACAGCTGGCAGCAGAATACTGGGAAAGAAAGCAGAGAAAGAAGGCTGTGTTGGGCCCGGATCTGGCCCGGAAGGAGAGGGCCCGTGCAGGTCATTATGGCCCCCGGGATGCAGCCGGATGGGGGCAAGTGCTGAATGTGAACAAGGAGAGGGGTTTTGGATTTATTGCGGACCCCAAGCGAATTAGGGACTTGTTCTTCAACAGGAGGGATGTGGAGCCACATCTGAGGAAGGGACATCCTGACAGAGACCTGCATTCACCCGGCATGAGGGGCTCAGAGGGTGACATGCCCTGAATGTACGTCGCATTCCAAGGAGAGCTTATTGAGAGGTACAAGCCAAAGCGACCTGTTGATTCCCCTCCACCCACCGTTGCCACCCAGACTGCACAGGTACCTGCTTCCAGGAACCAGGCTGCTCTTGCATCAGCTCCAGCCCGGCAGCCCAGGCCAAGATCCCTGGCTTGACACCGTGGGAAGAGGAGTACTTAAAGATTGCCAACGACTACTTTGAATCTGGTAGCAGTTCCAGTTCGGCTTCCAGAACCCCAGGAGGGGACCACAATTAAAGAAAAACTTTCAAATCTCGTTACCCAGGAGGGTTTATTTGTACCAGTTGTGCCTTTTGCTGTTTTTCTATTTTTGTTATCATGTTTTTCTGGTAGCACCTTTAGTTGCCCTGTTTTGATTGGCAGCGTTCTTCAATTTTGAACTAGCGATCATGAACTTGGAGTGATCCAAAAACTTTTATTGTAAATAGTTGCACCTCTTTAGGTGCCCTCTCTTGGTTTTACATATAAAGACACTTTGCAAAGAAAATGTCAAGTTTTACATATAGAGACACTTTGCGAAGATAATGTTTTTGCATGGACACTTTTCGAAGATGATGTCTACCTCAATGGACACTGCAAGAAATCCCGGTGGGGAGCA
Organism: Dendrobates tinctorius; assembly: GCF_039654945.1. Lineage (NCBI taxonomy): Eukaryota > Metazoa > Chordata > Amphibia > Anura > Dendrobatidae > Dendrobates > Dendrobates tinctorius. The sequence continues at coordinate 1,105,294 of NW_027361814.1, read as the reverse complement.
GTGTCCAGCACTTACAAGAATAATTGTTGAATGTTTTACTGTGAAGTATTTGATGTGTTTTATATGAGTATTAGTAACTGAGAAATGGCTTTTATAGAAGGATTAGGAATGTCTGATCTAGAGATGAGTGATGTGAATAAAGGATTGAAAGTGTCATGGTTATTCAGGATCTTGGACAAATGGTGCAGGGGTTAAGAGGGAGAGCCTCTCTTTGATGCCAGGGAGGGTTTTTATAGCTTCAGGTGAGCACCCCTCCCTGTCGTTTATACTCCTTGCTTGAGTGTTGCCAACCCTGCTTCGTTTGTGCTCCCTCCTGTCCCTGTGTGCTTGCTTGGTATATGGCTCGGTTTTGACTACGGTAACATCTCTTGGATTGTGATTCTGTTCCTGCGTGACCTCTTGTGTATGACCCCTGGCTTTGTCTTGACCTGCCTGTGATCGCCCTTCTGTACTATTACTGACATCCTGTGTATGATCTTATGCTCTGTCTGACCCTGCACTGATATCTGTCTCTGTTTCTACTTGCGTCTCCTGTGCATGACCCCTGGCTTGTCTGACAACGGTTTATTCTCCTCTCCCTGCGGCGTCTCTAAACACTGTCATCAGTGCTGTTAGAGGCTGGCTGTAAGCCCCGCCCACCTTCTGACGCGCGGTCACATGACCGTAAGGTCCTGCGGGCATCAGAGTGCTTTGCTGTCGCTCCCCCCCTCCCGCAGGTCCTAGAGCAAGGTTTCCATCGCTATAGCCACGCTCCGGCCCAAGCAGACAGTGAGTACCATTTCTCTGTGTTACTGTCCATACCTGGTCCCTCTGCAAACCTGTCACTCACACTTGCTGTACTATAAGTGTGACATTATAAACGACTGTACCATTTTCTGTCTCCTCTCCTCTTGCTTCTCCCTGACCGGATGGGTGTGTGTGTGTGTGGGGGCTTCTGCCACTGTCATGGATCCGATGCAGGCATTGTCCGAGCAAGTTAAACAGCTTTCACAGATGTTCCAAAAGATGAATGTGGAACAACGCAGTCTGGGCCACACCCAGCAACAGCTGGTCAGCACTGTGCAAGGGGCTATGGCTCCTGAGAATAGGGATGTAGCTCTCACGTCTCCTGAGTCTCCGTTCAAATTGCCCAATTTCTTTTCCGGAGACAAAAAGGAGTTCAGGGCTTTTCGGGAGGAATGCAAATTATTTTTCTCCCTGAGGCCCCGTTCATCCGGGGGAGAATTTCAAAGAGTGGGGGTAGTTATCTCCTTGCTGCGGGGTGCCCCTCAAGCTTGGGCATTTTCGCTGGCACATACAGCACCCGAACGTATGACTGTAGATGTGTTCTTTGAGGCCTTGGGCCATATTTACAATGAGCCTGACAGAGTACGCCTGGCAGAGGACATGGTGATGAGTGCACGTCAGGGTCGGCACTCTGCGGAGTGGTTTTGCTCAGAGTTTCGGCGGTGGTCAGCCGAGGTCACCTGGGATGATGCTGCACTCCGGGCACTGTTTCGTAGAGGTCTGTCAGAATGCCTTCAGGATGCCCTGGCCCTGCACCCACCTCCCGACACTCTGGACGAGGCCATGACCCAGGCGGTACGGATGGATCGCCGGCTGAGAGCCAGAGGAGTGATGCACGCTGAAACATCTCTGTTCTCTGGAAGCAAGGAGGTGGAGGCCAGTTCTATGCCCATGGAAATTAGCGCCACCTCGATCAGAGAAAAGGAGAGGAGACGTCGGCGTGATAAACAACTATGTTTCTACTGCGGGGAATCAGGACACTGGAGGAGAGACTGCCGTCTTGTCCGACGTCTGCCAAGCCGTCGGGAAACTACTAGGTCTGGGTGGTGATCGAGGAGGCTGCCCAGACCCTCAGGTACTTTTTTACTCAGTATCGAACTGGTGGTAGACAATAATCGTTTTATTTCTACAGCCTTGGTGGACTGCGGTTCATCACTGAACTTGATCAGTTCCAGCACCGTCTCCAGGGTCAAGATAGGGAAAGTCAGGTTGGAGACCCCTCTGAAAATCGTAGCCATTGACTCCACCCTGCTCACCCGTTCGGGTATCTGTTATGTTACCAATAATTTTGTTTTACAGGCTGGTTCCTTCCATGTTGAGGACATGAGATGCTTTGTGATGGACAACCTGCCCGAAGGGCTGGTGTTCGGCATGCCGTGGCTTCAACGGCACAACCCGGTAATTGATTGGGATAAAAGAATAATTGTTAAAAGGGGCCCAAATTGTATTGACTGTTCCTATAAATCTGTGTGTTGTGTTTCTTCTGCAAAACCTGTCTATGAGTCTTCTGTTTGTCTGGAGGGTATTCCGGAATACCTGAAGGAGTTTGAGGACGTGTTCTCCGAAAGCGAGGCCGAGGCATTACTCCCACACAGTCCGTATGACTGCACCATTGACCTGATCCCTGGGGCCAAATTACCCAAAGCCCGTCTATTTAATTTGTCAGGACCCGAGCGTCTGACAATGAAAGATTATATAGCAGAAAGTCTCCGTAAAGGTCATATTAGACCTTCAGTTTCCCCGATAGCAGCGGGGTTCTTCTTTGTCAAAAAAAAAGATGGTGGCCTGCGTCCCTGCCTCGACTTTTGGGAACTCAACAAAATCACCATCAAGAATCCCTTACCTCTGATTTCAGATCTGTGCAACCAACTCTCGGGGGCAAAGTGGTTCTCCAAGTTAGATCTTAGGGGGGCGTATAATTTGATAAGAAAAAAAGAGGGAGATGAATGGAAAACTGCTTTTCTCACCACTGAGGGGTTATTTGAAAACCTTGTGATGCCATTTGGCCTCGCTATTGCTCCAGCAGTTTTTCAAAACTTCATCAATGTAATATTTGCGGACCTAATTGGCCACTTTGTCGTCATTTATTTAGTCGATATTTTGATTTATTCAACTGACGAGCACTCTCATTTGTCACATGTAAAAATCGTTCTTCAGAGACTCAGGGAGAACCAATTGTTTGTCAAATTGGAAAAATGTACATTCTTTGTTCAGCAGCTAACCTTTTTAGGGCTTATCATTTCTCCACAGGGGTTTCGGATGGATCCAAAAAAAGTGCAGGCCATTGCAGAGTTCAGCCCCAGGACTTAAAGGGTCTGCAGCGGTTTTTGGGGTTCGCAAATTATTATCGGAGATTTATTAGGGGCTTTTCGGAAATAGTGAAACCCCTCACCGACCTCACATGTAAAGGGGCTGATATCAAAACTTGGTCCCTCCCGGCCAAACAATCCTTTTTAATTCTGAAAAATTGTTTTATGTCTGCTCTGATACTGGTACAACCTGATCCATCCCTGCCTTTTGTTGTGGAGGTCGATACTTCCGAGGTGGGGGTGGGGGCTGTTTTGTCTCAGGGACCAGCTACTCTGACCAATCTCAGACCCTGTGCATTTTTTTCCAAAAAGTTCTCTCCGGCGGAGAGAAATTATGACGTGGGAAATAGGGAGCTTCTGGCGATAAAACTGGCGTTTGAAGAATGGAGACTTTTTTGGAGGGGGCAGAACATCTAATTACGGTCATCACGGACCACAAAAATCTGGAGTACATTAAAACAGCAAAAAGATTGACTCCCAGACAGGCCCGGTGGTCACTTTTTTTTTCTCGGCTTCAATTCTCTATTACTTTCCAGCCTGGATCCAAGAAAGTGAAGGCGGATGCTTTGTCACAAAGTTTTGAACCATTGTCTGCCCCTGAGCCACCGTCATCCATTCTTCAACCCGGGGTGGTTATTGCAGAGCTATCGTCAGAATTGGAGCAAGAGATTGTGGGGGCTCAATCTTTAGCTCTAAGGGCCAAGCCTCCTCATAGATTGTTTGTACCACAGCATCTACGTTCCGAGTTGTTACGGGAGTTTCATGACTCTAAGTTGGGTGCTCACCCAGGTATTGCGGCCACATGTGAGGCAGCAAAAAGAGTGTTTTGGTGGCCATCTATGTCTACAGAAATTAAGGATCATGTCATTTCGTGTGGGGTTTGCGCCCGTTCTAAGAGCTCTCATTTCCGGCCGGCCGGGGAATTGGTACCTTTACCAATTCCGAGAAGGCCATGGACGCATCTGTCCTTGGACTTCATCACCAATCTTCCTCCATCCCGAGGTAACACGGTGGTCTGGGTAGTCGTGGATAGATTCTCAAAGATGGCGCATTTCGTACCCATGGCCAAACTACCCTCAGCCAAGGTTCTTTCAAAGTATTTCCTTTCACAAATCATCCGTTTCCATGGGGTACCTACTAATATTGTATCCGATAGGGGGACATAATTTATAGCAAAATTTTGGCAAGCCTTTTGTAGGAAGATGGGGATTTCTCTGTCTTTGTCCTCAGCATACCATCCGGAGAGCAATGGACAAACGGAGCGCACCAATCAGTCATTGGAACAACTCCTCCGATGTTTGACCTCAACATTGCAAGATGACTGGTGCGACGCACTGCCCTTGGCAGAGTTCGCTTTTAATAACCGAATTAATCATTCCACAGGTAGGTCACCTTTTTTTCATTAATCTAGGATTAAACCCGCATTTTGGTGACTTTTCACGTTTGGATTCAAACTGTCCGGGGGCCGAAGATTCGGTCAGGCAGATTGGTGATCTGTGGGCTAAGGTTCGAGCAAGTATTGGGAAGGCGCAGGAAAAGTACAAACACTTTGCGAATAATAAGAGGGATCCGGATAAGACCCTACATTGTGGGGACAAAGTTTGGCTCTCGACACAAAACATAACCTTAAAATTGCCATCCGCAAAGTTGGGCCCTAAATTCATTGGTCCATATGTGATAACGGAGGTGATTAACCCGGTGGCTTATCGCTTGCTCCTTCCTTCTTCTTTAAAATTGCATAACGTTTTTCATAAATCCTTACTCAAACCTGTAGGTTCGGTGAGGGAGTAAACCACACCGTTACTGCCTCCGGTATCGGTGGATGGCCATTTGGAATTCGAGGTACAAAACATTGTGCATTCTCATTGGGTTCTCTGCAGTATCTCAGCCATTGGAAGGGGTATGGTCCGGAGGCTGGCTGTAAGCCCCGCCCACCTTCTGATGCGCGGTCACATGACCGTAAGGTCCTGTGGGCATCAGAGTGCTTTGCTGTCACTCCTCCCCTCCCGCAGGTCCTAGAGCAAGGTTTCCATCGCTATAGCCACGCTCCTGTACAAGCAGACAGTGAGTACCATTTCTCTGTGTTACTGTCCATACCTGGTCCCTCTGCAAACCTGTCACTCACACTTGCTGTACTATAAGTGTGACAGGAAGTGACAGGTGACGGACCAGGTACTTGCTGTCAGCGTCTTGCATCTAGAAGAGACACTGAAAGTAGAAAAATAAATGTGTACTAAAGAAGGAAAATGAAAGAAAAATGTGTTACAGAGAATAGCACTTTGAATTGAGAATTGCACTTAGAATTAAAAATTTTAGATAGAATTGTTTGTAACTTTTAAGATGAGTACCTCCTATACTAGGAAGATTAGTATAAAAAAAGTTTATGCATTACAACATTTTTGTATGTTTCTTTGCTGTCTACTTTGTTATCTTGCAGCCCGCGGACGTGCTGTGTTTACCGGGGGGTTATGTGGCGCCCCTGAGGCTCAGTCGCCACAGAGGTACTGCACCTTCTCCTAAGGTGCAGTGCCCCACCAACTAGGTAAGTTGGGAACTCCTTTCCACACTCCAACACCTGCATCCCACACACAGGATAGTTCAGCCCTGACCACATTGCGGCTTCATGCTTAGAGGGTAGCAGAGCACCTTTCGTGGGTCCTTGCTTCGTAACACGAGATGTGCTGGGAGGTGGGTGCAGTTGAGATTCATATAAAGGGTTTGGAAGGTTTAGAATTTCAGGTCAGTCTGATGGGATGTCAGGCGGGAGAAGGACAGTCAGTCAGGAGAGACTGAGGACGGGTCCGAGAGAGAGAGGAAGGACTGCTGCAGCTGCCTCAGTGATCTGAGCCAGCTGGCACGGGAAAGGAACAGAAGGAGAAGGATGTAGAACTGCAACCTAAGCTTCCATAAGAGAGAGAAGGAACAGCGCGGAACGAAGGAGTAGGAGAACAGAGAGGAGTTGTGGGTTGGAAGAGGAACCCGGCCTATAGGTTCTCAGCGCAAGGCCGGGGCCCGGTCCCTGAGTTTGTATGGACACTTATGGTTCTGCAGCAGACACCAGTGGAGTAGTTGGCTGTAAATGCACTACTCCCATCCAAGACTTGGTGCAAAACAGCAACTGAATAGAGAGCCAGGACTCTGGAGAAAGGAGTCCCCGATAGAGGCTACAGCTGTCTGTCATACACGTAGAGTTGTTAGGAATATCTGACAGGAGGAACTTCAGAGTACCAAGGTACTGGAGCTCTTCACACTAAAAGGCGTAATAGAGGAGTCGTTCAGGAAAGGTACATGTTGGTGGAGTGTTGGAGAGGAGAAGCCTGACTTGCCTGGGCGGTTGATTGAGTCTCTGCCCCGGAGGACACGGCACGGAGGCAGGCATCAGTGTGTACCACAAACTGTGAATAAAGCTTTGGAACTACAAGCCCTGGTGTCTTCCATTCTATTGTGCGCCAACACCACCAGCACCACTTCATCTGGGTACCAACATTCCTCACACCACCTGCGCCTATTCTCATCTGTCGCCTATACACTGCCCTGGGGTTACAGCTTCACCTGTGGGGAGCTACACCATCTATGCTGCAACACACCATCAGCCCCAGAGGATCTGCACGCAGCGTTGGCTTAACATCTTGCTTGCCAAACACCACAGGTGGCGTCACGAACTATTCCTATAAACTACATTAAAAACCACCATTGATTTGGGTGCAAAGGGCCACGGACCGGGTCACCGCCGCTGTGACACATCCCACCTGACACCGGCCCGGTACCGAGTACCCCACGGCCCTGGGACGGGGCGACCCACAACCCATCAGCAAACACCTGTCGAGGTAGAAACCCCCGTTCCAAAAGCAACCCAGAAGGGGGATACTTTCTGCATGTATTGGCAATAAACAAAAAGCTGATTCAATGTCGGTTTTTGCTAACAGAGCCCCTGAACCATAACGTTGCACCCATTGCACTGCCATATCAAGCAAGGTATACTCCACCGAACACAACTCTTTGTCAATACCATCATTAACTGACAACCCTTTCGGGTATGATAAATGCTGATTCAAACAGAACTTGTTCGGCTCCTTTTTTGGCACTACCCCCAAAGGGGAAACTATCTAACCCACTACCGGTGCACTGGGAAACTGACCAGCCATCCTACCAAATTCAACTTCCTTTTTCAACTTAGCATCCACTACCTCCTTATGCAACGATGCAGACCGCAAATTTTTAACCGAAAAAGGAACCGCATGACTGGGGGGAGGAATCGTGAAGCCCACAACAAAACCCTCCCAAATAACATTGGCCTCCTTACACTTCCCCTTTACAGTGGGAGCACATGTGCTTGAACTTGCAGCTGTTCCTATGCTTACACTGCCCGTCATTAAACTGCCAGCACATTCCAGACTTTTCTTTTCCTCCCTGGGTTGCCTGACCACTACTTCCATGTCCAGTCTGTTGATTGCCACTACTCCCGCTCCCGTGAAAGGACTGGCCATACCTTACTGGAGCCATCACCTTCAGCCACAACCCGATATCCTTCTGATCCCATTTTATCTGTGGTCGCAACGCCTTCCTCTGTCTAAACTGCTCATCGTATCGTAGCTAGCCACGCTTGACCCCCATAAATACGATGTGCTTCCCCAATAGCGTCCAAATAGCAAAACAGCCCAGAACAATTTTTGGGAAATTTTTCACCCACGACACTCGCCAAAATAGTGAATGCTTGCATCCAGTTTACAAACGTCTGCGGAATCAGCAGCCACCTCCTCTTCTCCTCCTCCTCTTTTTTACTATCGTCCTTTTTCCCCTTATCTAAATTAAATTTCTCCAACGGAAGAAGGGAATATATCTTGACGTACTCGTCCCGCCAAATCTTTTCCTTCACCTCTTTCTTTAAATGGGGACCCAAAGGCCCCTCAAAGCACACGTAAACCTCTCCCTTAGCCCTATCGTCCAGCTTTATCTTGTCACCTTTATCTGTTTCCGTCTGAACCGAAACCGATACCCCCGCAGATGCCCTTCCATCACACTCGACCGGCCGCAACACCTCCCACTAACCAAGCCCCCATTGGAGATGGGGTTGCCTCCCCCATTACTCCCCCTTCAAGTCTCCGCAAAATTTGTGGCATATTGATCAAAATATCCCGCAGCCCGAGCACTTCCACCCCGCTGGGCCCACTACAACCCCTTTGCTCCCTAGCATCCCCTTGACTATCCCCGCTCCCCTGCAATACAGCCCCTGTTGGCGACAAACGTGACATGGAACCATACTCACATAGCTGCGTGGGTGCTGTGTCCCCGCCAGCTGAATGTCCAGAGTCCCTCCATCCTCCTCCATCCTGGTGTTCACTGCCCGAGTCCGATCCTTCAGACCCTCTCTGCTGCTCCCGGCCTGTGCCCCTGGCCTCCTCGTCACCAGGGGGGACCTGAGCACATGACCCACGGTGCTCCATAGATCTCCGACCCGAGCGGGACCTGTGTCGATCCCCAGACCCGGACCGGCCTGTCCGGTCTGCAGCGCCATAAGACCGACTGCCAGACAGCTGCAGGTTGCTGCCCGCCGCTCTCCCTGCCGCATCTGAAGTGCTGGGGCCAGGCAGGACATCCTCATATTGCCCAATCCTGCCCGCTGTCATGGAGTGTCTGGCGCCTCGTCTTGCAGGCCCCCCAAAGCAGGCCTCACCGGGAGCACCTGCCATGTGGGCCGCTGTCGCTGTCCCGCCCACTTTGTTTCTCGTCGTTGTGATGCCGGCCTACCGCGGCCTGCTCCTGTGCCTGAGGTCCGGCTTGGCGCCGCCGAGTCCCGCGATACTTCCAGCTCTGCCCGCGACTCCGTTCCCTCCTGCCCGGCCTGTACTTCCGGCGCGGCTCCCGCTCTCCGGCTTCCAGCGCCCGCAAGCCGGCTGGGCGGATTCCGGCCGGGACGGGTGCTGTGGAGGGGGACTCCACTGGCACTCGCGCCACTCGCAGGGTCCCTGGAGGGGCTCCACAGCCTGCGCCTGCTGCGCGCCGTCACCTCCGGTGACAATCTCTCCGGGGGCCTGGTCCTCCTGGCCAGCTGGTTAGATGAAAGATATGACTGGGCAGTTAAGTTACAGGGTTACAGTCTGTTTTGAAAGGATTGTAAAAATCGGAGTGGAGGAGGGGTTTGTCTTTATGTAAAGTCTTGTCTAAAGTCCACTTTAAGGGAAGATATTAGCGAAGGGAATGAGGATGTCGAGTCCATATGGGTCGAAATACATGGAGGGAAAAATAGTAACAAAATTCTCTTTGGGGTCTGTTACAAACCCCAAATACAGTCATATGTTAAAGTTTGGGCACCCCTGTTAATGTTAACCTTTTTTCTTTATAACAATTTTGTTTTTTGCAACAGCTATTTCAGTTTCATATATCTAATAACTGATGGACTCAGTTATATTTCTGGATTCAAATGAGGTTTATTGTACTAACAGAAAATGTGCAATCTGCATTTAAACATTTCGTAGATCCTCCTTTTGCAAAAATAACAGCCTCTAGTCGCTTCCTGCAGCTATTAATGAGTTCCTGGATCCTGGATGAAGGTATTTGTGACCATTCCTGTTTACAAAACAATTCCAGTTCTACGAAATGTTTAAATGCAGATTGCACATTTTCTGTTAGTACAATAAACCTCATTTGAATCCAGAAATATAACTGAGTCCATCAGTTATTAGATATATGAAACTGAAATAGCTGTTGCAAAAAACAAAATTGTTATAAAGAAAAAAGGTTAACATTAAAAGGGGTGCCCAAACTTTCACATATGACTGTATAACAGAAATCATGGAAAGTTTACTACTAAGGCAGATAGATGAAGCTGCAACCCATAATGAGGTCCTTGTTATGAGGGACTTTAACTACCCAGATATTAACTGGGAAACAGAGACCTGCGAAACCCATAAAGGCAACAGGTTTCTGCTGATAGCCAAGAATAATTATCTTTCACAATTGGTGCAGAATCCAACCAAAAGAGCAGCACTTTTAGACCTAATACTATCTAACAGACCTGACAGAATAACAAATCTGCAGGTTGTTGGGCATCTAGGAAATAGCGAACACAATATTGTACAGTTTCACTTGTCTTTCGCTAGGGGGACATGTCAGGGAGTCACAAAAACAATGAACTTTAGGAAGGCAAAGTTTGACCAGCTTAGAGATGCCCTTAATCTGGTTGACTGGGACAATGTCCTCAGAAATAAGAATACAGAAAATAAATGGGATATGTTTAAGAACATCCTTAATAGGCACTGTAAGCGGTTTATACCTTGTGGGAATAAAAAGACAAGAAATAGGAAAAACCCAATGTGGCTAAACAAAAAAAGTAGGAGGGGCAATTAACAGTAAAAAGAAAGCATTTAAACTACTAAAGCAGGATGGCACCATTGAAGCTCTAAAAACTTTAAGGAGAAAAATTCTTTATCTAAAAAAATAATTAAAGCTGCCAAAAAGGAAACAGAGAAGCACATTGCTAAGGAGAGTAAAACTAATCCCAAGCTGTTCTTCAACTATATCAATAGTAAAAGAATCAAAAGTGAAAGTGTAGGCCCATTAAAAAATTGTGAGGAAAGTATGGTTGTAGATGATGAGGAAAAAGCTAGTATATTAAACACCTTCTTCTCCACGGTATTCACGGTGGAAAACGAAATGCTATGTGAAATGCCGAGAGATAAAGAAAACCCTATCTTAAGGGTCACCAATCTAACCCAAGAAGAGGTGCAAAACCGGCTAAATAAGATTCCACGAGTACTAAGGGAACTAAGTAATGTAATAGACAAACCATTATTTCTTATATTTAGAGACTCTATAGCGACGGGGTCTGTTCCACAGGACTGGCGCATAGCAAATGTGGTACCAATATTCAAAAGGGGCTCTAAAAGTGAACCTGGAAATTATAGGCCAGTAAGTCTAACCTCTATTGTTGGTAAAATATTTGAGGGGTTTCTGAGGGATGTTATTCCGGATTATTTCAATGAGAATAACTGTTTAACACCATATCAGCATGGGTTTATGAGGAATCGCTCCTGTCAAACCAATCGAATCAGTTTTTATGAAGAGGTAATCTATAGACTGGATCAAGGTGAGTCATTGGATGTGGTATATCTTGATTTTTCCAAAGCGTTTGATACCGTGCCACACAAGCGGTTGGTACACAAAATGAGAATGCTGGTTCTGGGGGAAAATGTGTGTAAATGGGTAAGTAACTGGCTTAGTGATAGAAAGCAGAGGGTGGTTATAAATGGTATATTCTCTATCAGGGTCGCTGTGACCAGTGGGGTACCGCAGGGGTCGGTGTTGGGACCTATTCTCTTCAACATATTTATTAATGGTCTGGTGGAAGGTTTGCACAGTAAAATATCGATATTTGCAGATGATACAAAACTATGTAAAGCAGTCAATACAAGAGAAGATAGTATTCTGCTACAAATGGATCTCGATAAGTTGGGAACTTGGGCCGAAAGGTGGCAGATGCAGTTTAACAATGATAAATGTAAGGTTATACACATGGGAAGAAGGAATCAATATCACCATTACACACTGAACGGTAAACCACTGGGTAACTCTGACATGGAGAAGGACTTGGGGATCCTAGTTAATGATAATCTTACCTGGAGCAGCCAGTGCCAGGCAGCGGCTGCCAAAGCAAACAGGATCATGGGGTGCATTAAAAGAGGTCTGGATACACATGATGAGAGCATTATACTGCCTCTGTACAAATCTCTGGTTAGACCGCACATGGAGTACTGTGTACAGTTTTGGGCACCGGTGCTCAGGAAGGATATAATGGAACTAGAGCGGGTACAAAGGAGGGCACCAAAATTAATAAAGGGGATGGGGGAACTACAATACCCAGAGAGATTAGCAAAATTAGGATTATTTAGTCTAGAAAAAAAGACGACTGAGGGGAGATCTAATAACCATGTATAAGTATATAAGGGGACAATACAAATATTTCTCCGAGGATCTGTTTATACCAAGGAAGGTGACGGTCAAAAGGGGGCACTCTCTGTGTCTGGAGGAGAAAAGGTTTTTCCACCAATATAGAAGAGGATTCTTTACTGTTAGGGCAGTGAGAATCTGGAATTCCCTGCCTGAGGAGGTGGTGATGGCGAACTCAGTGGAAGGGTTCAAGAGAGGCCTGGATGTCTTCCTGGAGCGTAACAATATTGTATCTTACAGTTATTGTTAGGTTCTTTAGAAGGACGTAGATCTGGGGATTTATTCTGACAGAATTTTATAGGCTGAACTGGATGGACTAATGTCTTTTTTCGGCCTTACTAACTATGTATGTTACTATGTTACATTTGAAAACTTTCCCGCCCATTGCAGTCATTGGGGGCTTCCTCTCAGGCTGTGCCCTGCCCCAGCCCTTATCTGGACTGTAGTCGTGACCTGAATTATTTTTAGGCTGGAGTCACACTAGTGAGAAAAACGGACGAGTGCAATTCGCTAAAAAATCGCATTGCACTCGTCCCAATGTTAATCTATGGGGCAGCTCCCATCATCCGATATTTTCTCACCCATTTTAATCGGGCTGAGAAAATCGCAGTATGCTGCGATTGTCATCGATTTTCGGCCCTGACTTGCCAATGCAAGTCTATGGGTGCGAGAAAAAAAAAATTGGATTACACATGGACCACAAGTGTGACTTGCAAGAAATATGCACCGGTGTCCTTTAACAAAAGCCGTTAATTCATTTTGCAATACAGTAAAATCACACTGACATGTTTAATAAAGAATAGATATAGACACATAGAATACATATGTATGTATGTATGTATATATATATATATATATATATATATATATATATATACACACACACACACACACACGTCATTGAGACACACATTATATTTATATTTCATAGAGTTCTACATAGCAGAATGGCGGCTAAATCAATAGCCGCCTTCTGTAAGATCATTACGAAACCCGACATGAAATGACACATGATTTACATACAGTAAACTATTTCATTTAGTTTTTTATATGTCTTTGACTAATAATAAGATTAGGGTCAGCCGGGGACTCCGTGCAGCCTCACTGACTACCGCTGACGTCAGAGGCTGCATGGAGTCCCCGGCTGACCGGAGGTGAACTGACAGCGTGGGCAAATGTTCAGAAACTTTCCCACGCTAATCAGTTCATCCCGGGTCAGCCAGTTGCCTGCGCAGACATGATTTCATTCATTCTGTAGTGGTTTACAGCTGAGCCGGTAGCATCTTATAGATACGCCTTTTCTGGGGTGGCTAGGGGCAGATGTTTGTAACCAGGGGGGGCAATAACCATGGTCCCTTCCTAGGCTATTAATATCTGCCCTCACTCACTGGCTTTCCCTCTCTCATGGAGAAAATACCGCGGGAGCTCACACAATTTTTTTCAACGAATTTACCCATTAATTTAACACCTACATGTCCCAAATTTTACACACACATGCACTAATCTGATTATTAGTTAGACATATAAAAAAATAAATTAAATGAAATAGTTCACTGTATGTACAGTAAACCATGTCATTTCATTTTGGGTTCTGTAATGATTTTACAGAAGCTGGCAATTGATTTAGCGGCTAGTATACATCTAGAACTCTATGAAATAAATATATATATATATATATGTGTCTATATATATATATATATGTGTGTATTCTATGTGTATATATCTATTTTTCATTTGTGTTTCAACCTGTCATTGGTCTCCATTATATGTCCATTTTTCAAGCCAACAAGAAAATTTTGCATGTCACATAGATACTTAGATACGAGAAAATCACATCCTCGCATTACAATCAGATGACATACGGTTGAGGTTATATGTTCAGTGTAGATTTTACTATTTCCAATTCTAAAGTCCGTGCATACATCCCGCATTTATCCATGCGGTTTTATGTGCATCTTTTTCTTGTGGAAAAGCAACAAAACACCAGATTGGTGGTCTAATCTGCAGATTTAGTTTTCCATTTGAAAAGAAAGGAGAAAATCCAAGCCAGAAAGTTGAATTTTTACAATAAAAATTGACTTGCTGCTGATTAAAAATAAATAAAAAAAAGGCAACAAAAGCCAATTTCTGTACCGATTCTGCAGACAAAAAAATGCAGCATATGGATGAGATTAAGCTAACCCTTATCCACTTTGCTCATGCTGGAAAATACTGTGGATTTTACATGCATAACATTGGCACCAAATACTTCATGTGTGAACACAGCTTACAAGGGTTGCACTAGATTTGTCCTGCTGATGTGCCTGTCACATACCGGTCCTCCGAAAGTGACTCTTGTGCAGCTTATCGCTGTTTCCTTTAAGGATTCATTCAGATATGAGTGATTTTTTTAATCCGCCAAAAACGGATCATCAAACTTTCATCAGTGATTTTCTGGTTTAAAAAAAAATGTGTAATGTTTCTCTTATCCATTACAGTCTTAAAACCAAGTAGAACACTGATGGAATCCGTGTGCTCTCCGCAATTTTCACGGACACATGGACTTGTTTTGGTGAGTTTAACCAGCGACTCTGATGAAAAATGGAAACTTTTTTTTTTGCTCTGTAAGAAAAAAAACATGGACATGTGAAAAGCCATGTTGCTTATAATGATTATCTGTGAAAACGGGCATCTGACTAAGACAGGGTACATTTCAGAGAATGAATTTATGGTCCATGTGGAAGATGAAGAGCAGATGTACCCAATGTTAGCCTACGTGCTAGTGCAGATGGGCTATCCTCCACGTAGACCTTATATTCATGTGAAGAAAAATTGCAGCATGCCCTGATCTGGTCCAATTTACAGATAAAATTAGTACATAGAAATATCAGGCAGGTGTTGCGCTCCTCCATGACTCTGGTGGTAAAAATCTCAATATCTAATACCTTTCTCTACTGAGGAAGTCCTTGATGCCACCCCAACACCAGACACCACAAAGATAAAGAATCCCCAGTCGCACCACCTCAACTCAAAGTTTAACCTGTTCTCTGGAAATTGTCCCAGCAGGGCCGAAAAAAAGAGGTAAGCAGGGTACGCGCCTACCTCTTGTCTCCATGAGGGGGGGGGCCGCAGGTTGAAAAAAAAATTTGACATCGTTGAATGCCTGCGGTCACTCGACATTCAGCACACTGACAGCCAGGGCCGAGTCACTCGAGATAGGAATACAATTGATTTGTGCGGTGCGATATCTGGGACAGTGTAGTGTCGTGATGTCGGCGATAAAGAATTCAGAGACGTACGCTGATGTGCTGGTGCTTGGCTGCCAGGCCGTGCTTTTCTTTATTCCTTACTTCCTCCTTCCTCTCTACGTCCCTCCCCCGACTCCTCCTCTCCCCTACATCACTGTTACTAGGCAAAGAATGCAAACAAGGGCAACAGCCCACAAACAACAGGAGATGTGACAACATCACACCTCTTCTTTTCTCACAACAAAAAAAACCTGAAACATTTGAAGAATATTGTCGTTCAAACATTAAGTCTCACTGCAGAACATAGTCTGTAAGGTGGGCAGGTGGTCTTCGATAGGTCCTAGTCGGATAGCGGATGAGCCCTGAGTATCCCCGGAGACATCCCCTGTTAGGCTTACGGCATCTCCAGTCTCTGGCAGGAAGTCGTCGCTCTCCGCTTCCTCAATAGGCGTGGTTTTTGGGACGTGGCCCCGGAGTTTTTTAAAGTGGGACACATTTCGTGTGACCTGACGACTTTGATTCCGGGCAGTAACCATGGTGCCCTTAACGTCTATAACTTGAAAGGGTTCCGGATAGTACGGTGACGCAAACTTGCTAGTCGCTTTTAACCTTTGTGCCAGGACCCAATCGCCCACCTGTATTGCCGGCTGTCTGCCTCGATGGTTGCGCTTATCTGCGTACCGTTTCATCTTTTCCTTTGATATGGAGTCATTAATAGAAATCGGGGTCTGGACGGAGATTGCTGGAATGCTTGGAAGTTTGACCCGTAAGGGCCTGTTGAACAGTGCCGTTTCAGGTGGTATTCCCGTTGTAGAGTGGGGTGTAGCCCTGTACTGTCTGAGGAATGCGTTCAACTCTTGCTGTAAGTCCTTGTGCTCCATGGTAGCAATCCTTAGGGTCTTGTTGAGCGATTGCATGAATCGTTCGACTTCTCCGTTGGCCTGAGGCCAGCAAGGAGTTATTTTCCGGTGTGTGAAACCCAGGTAGGTTGCGAAGGACTGAAAGTCTGTGCTATTAAAAGGCGGTCCATTGTCAGATTTCACAATCTCAGGTATGCCATATGCCGAGAAGATCTTGTCTAATTTTGGTAAAACTGCCTTGGCCGAGGTTGTAGAAACATGTTCGGTGACTGGAAACCTTGAAAAGTCATCCATGATCACCAGCAGATAGGAGCTATCTGGTAGACTGCAGAAATCGATGCTAACAGCTATCCATGGGCTGGCTGGCAGGGGTGTCATTTGTAATGGTGCACGTCTATGGGCAACTGTAGTGGCTTGGCACGGTATGCATGTTTCAACGAGTGCCTCTACCTTTTTGTCAAGTCCGGGAAACCACACTTTCTCCCGAAGTAGCTGCTTCGTTTTCACGACCCCTTGATGAGCTTCATGCGCCAGATCCAGTACCCTGCTCTGAAGTTTCTGAGGTATCACCAGGCGATTATCTCTTAAGAGCATATTTGAGTCTGATACTGATAGTGAATGTCTCGTGTTAAAGAAAACCTCCAGGTACCCAGCCTGATCAGGAGGGTGAAGGCGGGCCTCAGCGAGAAAACTGCTCCAGTTCTTGGACCGAACCGTCTCTATCACAAATTGAAGTTGGTGATCGGCATCCAGCGCTTGCTTAATTTCCTGTATGGTCATAGCTTTCGGTACCGAATGGGCGACGACAAAGTTGACATGCTCCTCCGCCAGAATTGTCGCGGGGATGTCGTCTGTGGTGGGCTGTGGTGCTGGGTGTCTCGAGAAGTAGTCTGCGGGATTTCCAGCTCCCGCCTCGTATCTCAACTGGAGATGATAGTTCTGTAAGCGGAGCAACCAGCGTTCAAGACGCGGGGGAGGCTTTGACGAGGGCTCATTGAAAATTGGAACGAGTGGCTTGTGGTCAGTTATCACTGTGAATTGATGTCCAAAAAGGTATAAATGGAAATGAAGGCACCCCCACACAACTGCCAGGGCTTCTCTCTCAGTTTGTGAATATCGCTGCTCTGTATCCGTTAGTGTCTTGCTGGCATATGAGATTGTGGATATGTCGCCTGCGCTAGACACTTGTGTGAGAATTGCCCCTAGGCCTACTGGACTAGCATCCACCAGTAGCTGTGTGGGTTTTGACGGGTCAAAATAGGCCATGACAGTGTCGCTGGTTAGGTTGGTTTTCAATGCGTCAAAAGCTGCTTGCTGCTCAGTACCCCATGTCCGCGGAGAGTCTTTCTTTGTGAGCTTTCGCAGAGGTTCAGAAACAGTGGCTAGGTCAGGTATAAATCGCCCACAGTATGTGACCAGTCCTAGGAAGCTGCGAACATCTGACACATTTTGCGGTGGGCTAGCCGATTTTATGGCAGCCACTTTCTGTGGGTCAGCTGAAACTCCTTGTTCAGAAAAGATGTATCCAAAAAAAGTTAATGATTTTTGGTTAAATTCACATTTTGACGGATTGACAGTGAGATTGCAGGCTTGGAGTCTTTGAAACACTTGTTCTAGGCGATTGTCATGTTCCTCTTGGGTTGTGCCATAAATGAGAATATCATCACTGACGTTGAGGACTCCTGCAATGCCAGACAGAACCTGGCTGACGATATTCTGAAAAATTTCTGCGGCCGATGAGATGCCAAAGTTCAATCTCTTAAATCTGCGCAGGCCCACATGCGTGCTAAAAGTTGTAATGTACCTGGAGTCTGGATGCAATTCAAGTTGATGATAGCCCGAGTTTAGGTCAATTTTTGAAAATACCTTCGCACCATTCAGGTCTGCGAGAATGTCATCAATAGTGGGCGCAATGTGCCTTTCTCTTTGGATCGCCCGATTGGTGTGGTGCATATCCACACATAGTCGGATTTTACCTGGCTGCTTCGGTTTAGGTGCAACAACGATCGGTGAAACCCAGGGGGTCGGGCCTTCAACGCGTTCGACGACATCGGACGCCTCCAGGTCTTGCAGTTCTTGCTCCACAAGCTTGCGGACATGGAATGGAATGCGCCTGTGGGGCTAAATAGAGGGCTGTACTGACGGATCTATATGCAATTTTATTTGAACATCCTTTAGCTTACCTAGGCCTTTAAAGAGATTTGGGTACTTCTGCATAATGTGGTGGGCCGAAGGACCTGTAATGCTGTTGACAAGGTTCACAAGGCCCAGAGATATTGCACTGGTACAGCTGAGAAGTGTGTCCGCAGAGCATTCTACCACATAAAAGGTGTCAGTGATGGACTTTCCTTCAGCTGCAACTTCTGACTGAAATTTTCCGCACAGGGGCAGTGCAGCTGCTGAGCCATAAGGAAAAATCTTTATATTAGTACTTTGTAGAGTAGGTTTGTTTAGGAGCTGGTTGTAGACTGTATGACTGATGACGTTGACTGATGCCCCCGTGTCTACCAGGGCTTCTATTGGATTGCCATTCACTAGGATTACTCGTTTTGGATTAGTAACTGCGTGCACAGTATTAGATCCCTCTTCCGTCACGGAGAATAAATAGGTGCTGTGGGACTCGTCATTAATCTGCAGTGTTTGGATCTTTGGTGGCCTAGGTTGTGCGGTGGTATGAGGAGATTGTGGCTTGGATCTACACACCTTTGCAAAATGATTTTGCTTTCCGCAATTATGACAAGTTCCTCCCTTTGCTGGGCAGACATTCTGGTGAGGATACGATCCACCGCAGTTGTAACATGTGGCTGCCTGCGTGCGAGGCACATTTGGTTTCTGTGTAAGCTTTGCTATAGAAGATGTCGCGTCTGGCTCATGCTCGATGTTCTCTATCAGTTTAGCTTGTTTGTCTGCAGCATCATTTATACGCGCTGTATCTAGCAACTTCGCTAACGTCATGATGGGGTCTCTGAGTGCTTGTCTCCTTAACTTGGAGGAAATACATCCTTGTACGATCTGCATTTGGATTTCTTTGTCTACTTCCGCAAATTCACAGTGCGCTGCAAGGTGTCGTAGCCGGACATGATACTCAGCCATGCTTTCTGTTGGCGACTGCTTTGACTGCCTGAACTTAAAAATTTCAAATGCCGGATTTCTGTGAGGGGAGAAGTGCTTGCTTAACGCAGCTTTGCTGAGCTCATAGTCCTTGTCCTCCCCTGTATTCGGCAGAGTAGTGAATATATCGTAAACCTGCTCCCCTGCGTAGTGTAACAGCATGGCTTTTTTCCGGGTATCATCAGAGACATTCATGGCTTGCAGAAATATCTCGAATCGCTTTAGCCATTTATCCCAAGATACTGCCAGGTTTGCTTGGGACTGATGCATATCAAAAGCAGGAAATGCGGGTAGACAAGCCATAGTGAGTGCTGATAGCCTTGTAGACTGTTCGTGGGACTGAAATACCTGTGGCTGATGAATGAACGCTTCCTCGTCGCCAGTTGTAGTGTCGTGATGTCGGCGATAAAGAATTCAGAGACGTACGCTGATATGCTGGTGCTTGGCTGCCAGGCCGTGCTTTTCTTTGTTCCTTACTTCCTCCTTCCTACGTCCCTCCCCCGACTCCTCCTCTCCCCTACATCACTGTTACTAGGCAAAGAATGCAAACAAGGGCAACAGCCCACAAACAACAGGAGATGTGACAACATCACAGACAGGAGCAGAGAAGCTGTAAACAGCTCCTTGCTCTGCTGGTAGCACCATCAGAACATAGCCTACTTCCAGCCAGTACCCGGCAGAAGATGGCACAGGCAGGGGACGCGGCGAGTGCATTGCGCCATCCAGCGCCCACTGCTGTTCAAGATAAAAGAGAAGACGGGTCCACGGTGTACATAGAGCCTGCATTAATATAAGCTTTTTTTTTAATTATTATTCCTTTATTATTGTGCCATAAAATGGGGACTGTGGGGGACATCAAATGAGGGGCTTCAAGTCCCCTAATGTGACTAACAAATACAGTACAAAAGTAGAAAAACTGATTTTAAAAATATTGCACCATTAAAAAGGTTAAAAAAAAAAAAAAAGCATATATTTGGTATCGCTGCATTCGTAAAAGTCCAGATTAAGTTATTTTATATTTTGATCAATAAATAGCGTAATAAGAAAAATAAGTGAAATGCCAGTATTACATTTTATGGCCGCTGCAAGATTGCGATAAAATGGAATAAAAAGCAAAAAAAAAAAAATCTTATCTACCCCAAAATGGTATCAGCTAAAATGTCATATCAGGGCACAAAAAATAAACCCTCACACATCCCTATAGAGCAAAAATGTAAAATAGTCTCTGAAAATTATGACAAAAGCTAATATTAATTTTTTAAATTAGTAAATAAGTAGTGTTGAGCATTCCGATACAGCGAATATCGGCCGATACCCGATATTTGCAGTATCGGAATTCCGATACCGAGTACCGATATTTTTTCAATATCGAATACCGGAATCGGAAGTTCCCATAATGCAATGAGCCACTGTTGTGGCTGTGATTGGCTGCTGAAATGATGTCATCATGATGCGCAGTCTGTGCGCATGATGATGCGCGGTCTGTGCGGGCCTGCCAGGGGTCTGTGTGTGTGCAGGCATCGTCCGATGGGACTACAAGTCCCATCGGGTGATGCCTGCTACAATGACAGTGATTGACACATTAACCAATGATGGGACAGTAGTAGTCCCATCATCCGGCTAATGTGTTGAATGAAAAAAAAAAAAAAAAAAAACCATACTTCATACATACAGCATGCATACATACATCATACATAAAACATGCTACATATATATTAACATACATACTACATTCATACAGCATGCATACTACATTCATACAGCATACATAAAACATGCTACAGATATACTACATTCATACAGCATGCATACTACATTCATACAGCATGCATAAAACATGCTATATATACTACATTCATACAGCATACATACTACAGATATACTACATTCATACAGCATGCATACTACATTCATACAGCATACATACTACATATACACTACATTCATACAGCATACATACTACATATACAACATTCATACAGCATACATACTACATATACAACATTCATACATACTTCATATACTACATTCATGCAACATACTTCATATACTACATTCATACATTACATATAGACATACAGTACATATAACAGAGTACATACTCACCATTACGTGTCACATTGTTCCCCGAAGCCAGTGTCATCTGTGAAAAAAAATATGAAAAAAACCAAACCACCAAATACTCCGTTCTGCAGAAATCCACAAGTGTCCCATGCCAATCTCCCATGGAGAACAGCAGCATCAGCTGATGCGACCATTCTCTAGGGGCTCCAGGAATCCAATGGCGGGAGGTAGGTATCCTTCCACACTGTATTCCTCCGCCACTGTAAAAAAAAAAAAAAAAAAAATTGTCCCTAGTCTCACTTTTTGCATTGCTGTGTGAGAAAGTTCCCACGCAGCTTTTGCCATAAAGTGAGACTAGGGACTATTTTTTTTTTTTTTAAAAGTGGCGGAGGAATACAGTGCGGAAGGATACCTACCTCCCGTCATTGGATTCCTGGAGCCCCTAGAGAACGGTCGCGTCAGCTGATGCTGCTGTTCTCCACAGGAGATCGGCGTGGGACACTCCTGGATTTCTGCGGAACAGGGAGTATTTGGTGGTTTGTTTTTTTTCAGATGACACTGGCTTCGGGGATCAAAGTGACAAGTAATGGTGAGTATGTACTCTATGTTATATGTACTGTATGTCTATATGAATGTATTGTATGTAGTATATCTGTAGCATGTTTTATGTATGTAGTATGTATGTATGCTGTATGAATGTAGTATGCATGTAGTATGTATGTATTATGTATGAATGTAGTATGTATGCAGTATGTATGTAAGCTGTATGAATGTAGTATGTATGTTGTAAGAATGTAGTATATATGTATGCTGTATGAATGTAGTATATATGTAGCATGTATGCTGTATATATGAAGTATGTTTTTTTTCTTTTTACATTCAACACATTAGCCGGATGATGGGACTACTACTGTCCCATCATTGGCTAATGTGTCAATCACTGTCATTGTAGCAGGCATCGCCCGATGGGACTTGTAGTCCCATCGGACGATCCCTGCACACACATACAGACCCCTGGCAGGCCCGTACAGACCCCCGGCAGCCGGCACAGACACCCCAGCAGCCGGCACAGACCCCCAGCAGGCCCATACAGACCCCCGGCAGGCGGCACAGACCCCCGGCAGGCCCGTACACCCGGCACAGACCCCCGTTAGGCCCGCCCACACACAGACACGCAGTGTCCGCCCACACTCTTCCCCCCCCCCCCTCCCGAACTTGATGTACAAGGAAAGAAAGGGTTTTGTTTTTTTTTTTTGTTTTTTTTTTAAATCTGATATTTCTGTCCCATTGACTTGAATGGGACTTCCGGTATCGGAATCGGCGATACCCGATACTTTTTGTGTATCGGGTCGATCTGATATTTCTGGATATCGGATGGTATCGCTCAACACTATAAGCAAGTCATTTTTTACCACTTAAAAAAGTGAACATATTTGGTATCCGAGGAATCTTATTAATCCGTTTTGAACAGCTGACATGTGCCTCTAACAGCAGAGGGTGGAATTGCAATCCACCTGCGGCTGTTAACCCATTAAATACCGCTGTCAATTTCAGACAGAGGTATTTAATGTGATCACACCGAAAGCTGGTCACTAATCCTGCCCATCGGTGACTCAGTCACATGATCGTGGGACACCAATGGGTCGGCATGACAACCAGAGGTCTCCAGCAGACCTCTATGGTTGTCATAGCTGATTGCTATTAGCACGACCCGGTGGTCGGTGCTCATAGCAAGTGAGCATTTCTGCTACACATGGAGACTATTGAAGCAAGTGAAAACTAAAAAAAAAAAAAAAAAAAAAAAAAAAATTAAAAGAATAAAAAGAAATATAAACGTTCAAATCACCCCCTTTTTGCCTCATTCAAAATAAATTAAAAAACAATATACACGTGTTATCGTCACGTTCAGAATCGCCCGATCAAGCTATAAAAATAATCCAATCGGTAAATGGCATTCTGATTAAAAAAAAAAAAAAAAAGTGAAACCGCCAGAATTATGCTTTTTTGGTCGCCACAACTCTGCATTAAAATGCAATAAGAGGCAATGAAAAGATCGTATCTGCACCAAAATGGTATCATTAAAAACATCAGCGCGCAAATTATAAGCCATCACCCAACCCGAGATTACAAAAATGGAGACGCTGCAAAAAAGCCTTTGCAGTTCAACCAGGTGTGACGCTGTTCAGTAGATCTATGGAAGTTTGGGGATAAAATATTTCCCAGTGTTTGCTTTCTTAGCTGCTAAAAGACACCCTTGACTTAAAGTTTTAGAGATTATGGCAAAGAAGTTGTGCAGGCAACTTTTGTCCGTCTTTAAAATATATATAAAAAAAAAAAAAAAAAAAAAAAAAAAAAATTTAAATAAATTTCATCTTTTTAAAAACAAAACAGAAAAGTGGTGTCTACAAAATTTCTTAGCCAATGGATTGCTACTAGAGCCCCTCTAACAGATCACTACTTGACATGTGGACAGTCTTGGTGATGTTTAGAGAAAAAAAAATGTCATTTTTCAATTAAGGATAAATGTAACAATTAAGAAAAATCTACTTTTATTCTCTGTAAGATACAAAATATTTAAAGAGTGCAAAAACAGCTTATTATTACAGCCAAAAAATTTTAAAATACAGAATAAAGTTTTTACAATATACAAATTAAAAGTCTTGCAGAAATACTATGAGAGCAGAGTGCTGACAGACTGTCCGTGTCTGGGTAAGTGCTCACAGAATGTCCTGGGCAGAGAAAAGCCTTTTAGGGTCAATTGGGTATTATTTTAGGAGACATATTACAGCAGTATGACTACCACATTGTTAATGTGAGCCCCTATTCTAGAAACCACTAATCAGAGCGTGGATGGACACCAGTTGACCCTACAGGACACGTTTATGCCAGTTGAACCACTAACCTGCTTACTCTATGATCAGAGGGACAACCACTCCCTAATGTAATGATCAAAAGTGTCTCCTGGCAAATGATAATTTACTAGTGAACAGGTCTGGTCTAGTGATGGGCGAACGTGCTCGGATGAGGTGTTATCTTAGCATGCTTTGGTGCTAACCAAGTATCTTCAGTTTGCTCAAAAAAAAAAAAAAAATATATGTACGGGTTCCCGCAGCTGTATATCTCATGGCTGTTAGGCAATCCATGCAAGTGTTGCGGCTGCTGAACAGCCATGGGGACCCGAACATATTTCTCTAACACACTTGGTCAGCACCAGAGCATGATCCGATAACACCTTATCTGAGCACGTTCGCTCATCAATAGTTCTTTGCACAAGTATACACACAAAGTTCTTATCATTCTTCAGCTTCACAGTTATAGAGGGTTTGATTTGCATAAAGAGGGTGGACAAGAAACAAGCACAGCCTCCTCCAATTGGTTGGGTAATGCCATGGCTTGGGGTACGTTGGCTTGTGCCATAGGTTCTCCAGGCAGCGATGAGTTCTGGATGTTGTCATTGAGCTTAGTAGAGAGTTCAGCAGAATATTGTCTGTAGGATGAGAAGTCCTTCATGAGCTGAATAGACGCCCAATTACTACTCATTTCATATATGTCGGACGTGAAGATGGCGGATGTGAAGTTGGCAAAGCGAGAACTGGTGTCCAAAGCTGGGGACATAAGTTTATTCTCTGGAGATCCTGCAGGGTTGTCAGACCTCAGACATTTCATATTGCCTTTGTGATCCAGCTCTTTAGATGGTTTCTTCTCACTGTTCTTTCCCCGCTGCCATTTGAAAAGGCCGTTCTTCAACGTCTTTTTGCAGCTTGGATTGAGAGTCCAGCTAATTTCTTTCCCTGTGGAAACAAAAATGACAAGGAACTTTGTGAAAGCCGCAATGAGTTTCAAAGAAAAAACAAAAGTGTAAATGTAAAAACAACTTGCTGTTCACAGGCTCAGAATCCTGAGCTTCTTTTAAACACTTCCGAAAGACGCCAAACATTTAGAAGAAGCGACAGAGTATTCTTTTGCCATTTTTGACTTGGAATGTGCTCATTGCATCACAAATGAATGGGAAGCCTAGAATTTTTTTTTGTTTGCTGTTCCTGCCCCTCTGGGTGTGATAACATGACTGGCAAGCACCGGTGTTACTGCGAGTGCTACACAAACCTTGTGAGTGCACGTGACTTCTTTCCCTCACATCTCTGAGCCACTAAAGCCAGGTGTACGTGTCCCAGCTTCAGAGAGGAACACTGCGCACGATCGGAAGTCTTCTACCTTTCTGAAGCTGTGACATGTACACCTGGCTTTAGAGGCTCAGGGTCATCCCAGTGTAGTCCTATATACACCAAGGTAGGTAATGGAAAAATTACTTTCTCCATCTTCTCCGCACCTGTGCTGCGATCCAGTCACGCAAGAGGATCGGAGCACAGCAGCATGACACTTGGCTCCCGCACGCAGCAGAGCAGGAAC
Organism: Dendrobates tinctorius; assembly: GCF_039654945.1. NCBI lineage: Eukaryota > Metazoa > Chordata > Amphibia > Anura > Dendrobatidae > Dendrobates > Dendrobates tinctorius. The sequence continues at coordinate 1,079,584 of NW_027361814.1, read as the reverse complement.
CAAGGGTCATTAGAATATATCGCATCTGATGCCATACGTTGGTGTAATTCCAGCATTAGGCAGGGAATTTGCGCGTGCACATACAACAGCTGGTGGTTCTGGGGGAACTTGACAGGTTCCCGTTAATTTCTTAATGGAGTTTAAAAGAAAAAAAAAAAAAAAAAAAAAAAAAGTCTTAAGATTGCACAGGAAAACCGCGTGGAAAAATCCGCACCGTCTACACAGCGTTTTTTTTTTCCCATTCATTTGAATGGTACTGTACACCGCAGCTAAAACTGCTGCGGGTCCGCAGCGGCCAAATCCGCTGCGGAACCGCAGCAGAATCCGCAGCGTGTGCACACAGCCTTAGTGTACAAACAACAAGATTGGCAGATTTGGATTCCACTAGGTACTGGAGCACAATTACACAAAAAGTTGCAAATTATTAATAAACCAAAAACATCTGAAAAATAAGAGTCACTCTCCAGCAGCATCAAATTATGTATACACTCAAAATATTTATAGCAAATGGCATGCTGGAGCCCATAAAAGGACCACTCACGTGGGTCACAGCTGTCCCAGGCCTCTTTCTTGAAGCGGTCGTTGAGGTACAGGTTGGATCGGAGGACTTTCTTCCAGTAGGCTTCATTCCTCTTATAGAATGGGAAGTTGTTGACCACATAACTACAGATCTGGCTGAAGGTCAGCTTTTTCTCTGGTGCGTTCTCGAGAGCCATGATTATTAAAGTTGAGGCAGAGTAAGGTTTTCTTACTGGTTTAATTAGGTCATTATGGTTTAGAGGAGTCAACTGGGTCATCTTTGGTTCTCTGGACCCAGCTGAAGGAGCCAAGACTTGAAGTTGGCTGTTGGCATTGCCACTTGGCAAAGATCTAGAGCCATTCCCGTTGATGTATGAAGGACTAACAGCAGAGTCACCAAACCACTTATATGGGTCGGCACTTTTCCCTGGATAATCGGATATACCATGCACTGAAATCGACTTCCAAGGCTGGTGCAGTTTCTGCTGATGCAGATTAAGGCAGTCTCTGGAGTCGATGTCCATGACCATTAAATTCTATGTATAGGATTGTGGTCAGCTAGGAATTGGCAGTATATGGTCCAAATATATCCATGCTCATTCCCAAGTGCTGCTTGGAAATAAAACTCGTCCTCAGCCTCCTAATGATCTCCAAGTTGGGGTGGGGTTTGCATTGAAGTAATGACCTTCTGCACAACTTGCAGGCAATTTCCAATCAAGCCCCAAAGTAACTGATATAATTATGAAGCCAGTGCCACCCCAGCCCTCCCCTTATCAGGACACGTCTCTGATAGTCACCATTGTTTCTGTAGTGCCTTCCCATACATGGCTTTTCAATATGTGTTGACCTATAATTCCACTACCTGGAAAAATACAATTAGTAGTGGGCCTCTGTGCTTTCAAATGCCAAGGTGGAATTTTTGTCCCAGTCCGGCCAAGCTCTGATCCCTCCGAAGTGACTATTGACCATTTTATTATTCTTTCTAAGGGTACGGCATGTTCACACTGAATAATTTTGCTGAAATTTTTGGTGCAGAAACTCTCCAACTTTCTAATCAAAACTTGTGTTTTTTTTACTGTTTTTTGAAGAGTTTGGCCACTTTCCCACAAAGAGTTTTTGGTTTCTTTTTGGTTTTGCAGCATTTCTGCACTAATGAGCTAAATTAGGCTACATGCGTTTTTTTTTTTTTTTGCATGTTTTTTTTCCAGTTGTTTTTCCTTTTGCCTACGTCATGTTTTAAATCTTTCTTTTCTACTTAGCGTTAACATTTCTAATAAAATCATGTGATCTAAATGTGCTTTTATTGCGTTTCTGTTGCAGCAAAGTGGATTTTTTGTTGTTGTTTTTTTATATCTGTGGATTTTTCTCACCCCATTCAAATCTATGGGGAAAATCCACAAAGTGTATATTTGCACAGCAGGTCAGTGTTAAAAAAAAAAATTGCACAATGGGAATGAGATTTGGCCCTTATACTATACTGCATGTTTTGTGCACAAGGACACCCAGTGGGGAATAAAAATAATGGTACGTGTGGTGACAGTTTACACACATACTGGAGACACTTACACACGTACACCCATTTAAGTGAATGGTTCTGTGCACATGTCAGTGTGTTTCCACAGACCGTGTGTCTGTGAGCAAAACAAGCTGACAAGTCCATTTGTTAACAGCAGTACGGGCCGCAAAATCTGGGTGACATGTAACAGCAGCTGCAAATCAGCGGTACTGTTTGCGCTGTTCCCCAGTGCTGAAGACGGCTCACATCACTTTCCCCTGCTCGTGCTGCGATCAGCGCTAGCAGAGGATAAGGTTGAGAGTTATATTCAACTGTTAACAGCAAGCGCAGGTGGCAGCTGATGGGAGTATTCATCAGCTGGTGCCTGCACAATAGAAAAAAAAATAAAAACTTTTTAAAAATGACATGGGGTTCCCCTGTATTTTTGATAACCAGCCAGGCAAAACTGACAGTTGAGGCCTGCAGCCCTCAACTGTCAGCATTAGCAAGGCTGGTTGTCAAGAATAGTGGCTTCCTTGTGCCGTATTTTTTAATTATTTAAATAAGTACAAAAAAGGTGGGATCCCCAACTTTTTTCACAACCAGCCAAGCAGACAGCTGTGGGCTGGTATTCTCAAGCTGGTAATGGACCATGGATATTGCCCTCCCCCCCCCCCCCCCACTCAGCCTAAAAATGGCAACCTGCTGCCACCCCAGAATTTTTTTTTTAATTGTTTATTTAAATAATTAAGAAATACGGTGTGGAGAACCTTCTATTAATGATAACCACCATTACTAAAGCTGACAGCTGAGGGATGCAGCCCGCAGCTGTCATTTTTGCTTGGCTGGTTATCAAAAATACAGGGGAGCCCCACGTCATTTTATTTTTTAATTTATAGCGCAAGTGGCGACTGATGAATACTTCCATCAGCCACTGCCTGCTCTCACTGTTAACAGTTGAATACAACTCTCAACATTGTCCTCTGCTAGCGCTGATCGCAGGGCACAGTGATGTGAGCTGTCTTCAGCGCTGGGGAAAAGCGTGATCAGTACCGCTGATTCAAAGGAGCCGGTACGTGTGATACACACGGTTGCCACACATGTTAAACACATGGACACGGATATCTCCGGTACTGGTCTTTCCAGTCCTGGAAGTATCAGGATGTGTGAAAGAGCCCTTAATTAAGGCCGAAAGCACGGGACTTGTCTGATATTAATCCAAGTGTCGGATCAAAATCGCAAATGCTTCCCTCCATGACCCTAGAGCCTACTGCCTGGCCTGTGCTTGCTAACAATGCAGTTCCTCTGGGGAGGGAAGTGCTGCATATGTTCTCTCCATCCAGTGGGAAAATAAATCAATCATGGCTGTTCCTCCTGTCTTCAGGATGTATGGCATGTACACTATTGGCGGTTATATGCCTGAATACTGTCAGGTAATAAGCAAGGAAACCCGACCCTAGGATGAAGTCGGCCACGAGGTCGGCGACTTACGCGCCAAAGTCGTGATTCAAAAGTTTGTTTTGCGCTCTTTTTCAGCCAATCAGGATCCACGGACACTGTGGGCAACGTGATGACATAGGCAGGGGTCACCACCATCTTTCAGAAGGGCATGCAAGTGATTGGCTTGCTTTGGTGGGCGTCACAGGGGGTATAAAAGGGCGTGCACGCCGACCGCCATCTTACTTCTGCCGATCTCAGTATAGGGAGAGGTTGCTGCTGATTCTGTAGGGAGAGCGTTAGGCAGGGAAGAAGACAAAAAAACTGCTTCTGCTGCTAGCGATTTGGCCTGCACAGCACACCAGTCACTGTGTGTGCAGTGCAAGGAGAGGCTATATAGTGGTGTATCAGTGGTGTTGGTTGTTGGGCTGCCTTCTAAGGCTTCCTGACATTCCTGCATTGCTGTTTACCCACTGCTCCGCAAACTGCTTTTTTAAAAGCAATCCCAATTTTTTTTTTTGTCCTGAGAAGAAAAAAAATCTGCTTCTGCTACTAGCAATTTGGCCTGCACAACACACCAGTCACTGTGTGTGCAGTGCAAGGGGAGGCTATATTGTGGTGTATCAGTGGTGTTGGTTGTTGGGCTGCCTTTTAAGGCTTCCTGACAGGCTGGCATTGCTGTTTACCCACTGCTCTGCAAACTGCTTTTTTAAAAGCAATCCAATCTCCCTTATCCTCTAGTCCCTTTTGTCACAGCTGTGCCATCGAGCCTGTGACATAGCGCTCAGATATCAGTGGGCCTCACACAATCCAAAAGTTTCCAGTGTCCAAAAGTGTGTGCAGAGATTCAAAATCTCCCTTATCCTCTAGTCACTTTGGTCACAGCTGTGCCATCGAGCCTGTCACATAGCGCTCAGATATTCATTGGGCCTCACACAATCCAAAAGTGTCCAGTGTCCAAAAGTGTGTGCAGAGATTCAAAATCTCCCTTATCCTCTAGTCACTTTGGTCACAGCTGTGCCATCGAGCCTGTCACATAGCGCTCAGATATCAGTGGGCCTCACACAATCCAAAAGTGTCCAGTGTCCAAAAGTGTGTGCAGAGATTCAAAATCTCCCTTATCCTCTAGTCACTTTGGTCACAGCTGTGCCATCGAGCCTGTCACATAGCGCTCAGATATCAGTGGGCCTCACACAATCCAAAAGTGTCCAGTGTCCAAAAGTGTGTGCAGAGATTCAAAATCTCCCTTATCCTCTAGTCACTTTGGTTACAGCTGTGCCATCGAGCCTGTCACATAGCGCTCAGATATCAGTGGGCCTCACACAATCCAAAAGTGTCCAGTGTCCAAAAGTGTGTGCAGAGATTCAAAATCTCCCTTATCCTCTAGTCACTTTGGTCACAGGTGTGCCATCGAGCCTGTCACATAGCGCTCAGATATTCATTGGGCCTCACACAATCCAAAAGTGTCCAGTGTCCAAAAGTGTGTGCAGAGATTCAAAATCTCCCTTATCCTCTAGTCACTTTGGTCACAGCTGTGCCATCGAGCCTGTCACATAGCGCTCAGATATCAGTGGGCCTCACACAATCCAAAAGTGTCCAGTGTCCAAAAGTGTGTGCAGAGATTCAAAATCTCCCTTATCCTCTAGTCACTTTGGTCACAGCTGTGCCATCGAGCCTGTCACATAGCGCTCAGATATTCATTGGGCCTCACACAATCCAAAAGTGTCCAGTGTCCAAAAGTGTGTGCAGAGATTCAAAATCTCCCTTATCCTCTAGTCACTTTGGTCACAGCTGTGCCATCGAGCCTTTCATATAGCGCTCAGATATCAGTGGGCCTCATAGTGCAATCAAGTGTCTCTGACAGTGGTGGTGCACACCCGCCGTCAGACACACCGCTGTACTATAAGGGGCCCAGTGCCAGTACCGACGCCCACGAGTGGGCCCCCCTTGCTTGGGCAGGGCCCCAGCATTTGCAATCTTTACCTCTCCCTGCTCCTCCGCTGTGTAATCTGGGCCGTCAAATCCATACTGTGCCTGACACCGTCTGAGCCTGCCTCCTGAGACATATATTTTGAATGTGTACGCTATCCATACATGTTATCTGGGGAAACGGTACCCTTTCTAACCTTTGTGCAATCACGTGCAATCCATACTGGGCCTGACACCGTCTGAGCCTGCCTCCTGAGACATATATTTTGAATGTGTACGCTATCCATACATGTTATCTGGGGATACGGTACCCTTTCTAACCTTTGTGCAATCACGTGCAATCCATACTGGGCCTAACACCGTCTGAGCCTGCCTCTTGAGACATATATTTTGAATGTGTACGCTATCCATACATGTTATCTGGGGATACGGTACCCTTTCTAACCTTTGTGCAATCACGTGCAATCCATACTGGGCCTAACACCGTCTGAGCCTGCCTCCTGAGACATATATTTTGAATGTGTACGCTATCCATACATGTTATCTGGGGAAACGGTACCCTTTCTAACCTTTGTGCAATCACGTGCAATCCATACTGGGCCTGACACCGTCTGAGCCTGCCTCCTGAGACATATATTTTGAATGTGTACGCTATCCATACATGTTATCTGGGGATACGGTACCCTTTCTAACCTTTGTGCAATCACGTGCAATCCATACTGGGCCTAACACCGTCTGAGCCCGCCTCCTGAGACATATATTTTGAATGTGTACGCTATCCATACATGTTATCTGGGGATACGGTACCCTTTCTAACCTTTGTGCAATCACGTGCAATCCATACTGGGCCTAACACCATCTGAGCCTGCCTCCTGAGACATATATTTTGAATGTGTACGCTATCCATACATGTTATCTGGGGATACGGTACCCTTTCTAACCTTTGTGCAATCACGTGCAATCCATACTGGGCCTAACACCGTCTGAGCCTGCCTCCTGAGACATATATTTTGAATGTGTACGCTATCCATACATGTTATCTGGGGAAACGGTACCCTTTCTAACCTTTGTGCAATCCATACTGGGCCTGACACCGTCTGAGCCTGCCTCCTGAGACATATATTTTGAATGTGTACGCTATCCATACATGTTATCTGGGGATACGGTACCCTTTCTAACCTTTGTGCAATCACGTGCAATCCATACTGGGCCTAACACCGTCTGAGCATGCCTCCTGAGACATATATTTTGAATGTGTACGCTATCCATACATGTTATCTGGGGATACGGTACCCTTTCTAACCTTTGTGCAATCACGTGCAATCCATACTGGGCCTAACACCGTCTGAGCCTGCCTCCTGAGACATATATTTTGAATGTGTACGCTATCCATACATGTTATCTGGGGATACGGTACCCTTTCTAACCTTTGTGCAATCACGTGCAATCCATACTGGGCCTAACACCGTCTGAGCCTGCCTCCTGAGACATATATTTTGAATGTGTACGCTATCCATACATGTTATCCGGGGATACGGTACCCTTTCTAACCTTTGTGCAATCACGTGCAATCCATACTGGGCCTAACACCGTCTGAGCCTGCCTCCTGAGACATATATTTTGAATGTGTACACTATCCATACATGTTATCTGGGGAAACGGTACCCTTTCTAACCTTTGTGCAATCACGTGCAATCCATACTGGGCCTGACACCGTCTGAGCCTGCCTCCTGAGACATATATTTTGAATGTGTACTCTATCCATACATGTTATCTGGGGAAACGGTACCCTTTCTAACCTTTGTGCAATTACGTGCAATCCATACTGGGCCTGACACCGTCTGAGCCTGCCTCCTGAGACATATATTTTGAATGTGTACGCTATCCATACATGTTATCTGGGGATGCGGTACCCTTTCTCACCTTTGTGCAATCACGTGTAATCCATACTGGGTGTGAGAACGGCTGGCGAGCTGTTAAGCAAGCTACAGCACCTGTGGTTTGCACACGTAAGTTTTTTTCATTTTTTCAGGAATGATGGTTAGGCCTAATTCCGGAACTGCGGTTGACCTGCACTTACTGGGAAATCATTGTTCGCGGGTAATAATTGTAATCAGTGATCCCCATCACTAATGTTGTTCAGCGGGTTATCTGCACCTGTAAGCAACAAACGCTGGCCTTTTCAGTGTAGCGCACATGCAGCCACGGACATGTAAGGGCATGACACACCAGTTATTGGCCAATCTCATGTGCCAGAGCCTCACGTGTCCCTCTAGTAAGCCGGACTCGGACCGCGGGGCATGACGGAGTCTCGTTCGTTAACGGAATTAAGCTTGCAATGTGTGCATCTGTTCTGTAGCTGGCATGGTTGAGGTTTCCCAGGTGGAGTCGAATTTAACCGTAGGCTCCACTCCTGGTGGTGCCCTTCTGGATATTCCTTTAAGGTTCAGCTTTGCAACCATACTGCCCACGTAAAACAAACACTTTGCCTTCATGAACGCTGTTTGGAGGGTCATGACTCGTGGGAATAACGCCGCCCAATCAGTTAACATGCTAGAGAGATCCTTCGTTGCTCCCAAGCATGACATCACACTCCCTAGGAAGAAGGTAATGCCACTGTGGCGACCGTACTCCTGGGGGCGACACAAGTGCACTGATGCCCAGCCACTGCTCGATGAATCTGCTGGTACATTGACCCAGACCACTACATTCCCCTCGCACGCTACACGACCTGAATCTGACCCTGATGAAACTCAGGTTACCCTTCCCATATACAGTTCCATCTTACACGGTGACAAAGAGGAAGCTGCAGATGAAAGTGCAGGTTCGGCCCACCCGCCATCAGACACACCACCGTACTATCAGGGGACCTGTGCCAGTGCCATCGCCAACGAGTGGGCCCCCCCTGCTTGCTCAGGATCACAGCACTTGCAAAGTTGAAATACTGTGCAGTGAGATGGAAGATGGGGACGACAAGGAGTCCAGACAAGTACAGGGATTCCCTAGCGAGGAGACTTATTTGATTGTTTTCAATGTTGGGACAGCAATTTTTGGGGAGCACTGTACTCTGGAGAATGATAGATGGGGCCCACCATACACTGGAACATTCCAAAGGTGGACATCAGACACTGGAGCAGCATTTACAGGGCCCATTATACACTAGAGCATTAGAAATGGGGCCCATTATGTTTGGAGCATTATTTGGGCCCATAAGACAGTGGAGCTTCATCCATGGGGACCAACATATACTGTAGCATTATGTGGAGCTCATCATATACTGTTTCAAACATTATATGGGACCAATGATTCTGTATGGAGAAATAGATGGGCCTCTTCATGAGATGTAAAAAGTGAGGTATTTTTCATTGTACTATACCGCTATTTCTCTGCCGTATCGGAGCATGATGAGTTGTGGTATGTGTTAAAGGGGCGCTCTTTCGCCCAGGGCACATGAAAACCTGCAGCCAGCCCTCCCCCCCCACAACTTTAGCCAAATAACCCCCATTTTTCAGTGCGTAACTTGTATTATGAAGTTAATTAAGGTTGACAAGCTTAAGTAAGAAGAATTGATGCTTTTGGCATTCAAATGAGCACTGTAGGTGTGTTTCCTGTCCTCCTCTCACTGCCGACTTTTATTCCCCATTGACTTACATTGGGTTTCGTGTTTCGGGACGACCCCGACTTTTCCCTATAATCGGACGATCTTGCTCGACCCGACTTTTGGAAAAGTCGGGTTTCACGAAACGAAACGCGACCCTAAAAAACCAAAAGTCGCTCAACTCTACTCAGTACATATCTGGGCTGCAGAATGGTGACAATAAGTAATTTACCTTCTGTCACCAGTTTGCAGGGTTTTCTAGATATCACTCTCTTGCTTCTGAGTAGAACATCCAAGGGGGGGGTGTTGAAATGAAAACTGGTCGTTTCCTCCTACTCTACTAAAAACCTGCCCTCTATAGCAACAACCCCACCCTCCAAAGCAACAGGCCCTCCACTCCACATGAACAAGCCCTCCTCACACAGTAACAAATCCTCCCCCTCTAGCAGCCTCAGTGCAGAGAGCAGAACCACCCAGCTGCTCCTCTCCCAGACACACACTGATCTATGGAAAGTGAAACTCTAGTGAGGAGGGAAAATCGTCCTGTATTCTGGGCCACTCCATGATTACAATACATAACTCACTCATTATCAGTGATTCCTTCCCTCAGTGTCCCAGGCTGCTGGCAGTGATGGGGCTTGGGCTGGCAGTGATGGGGCTTGGGCTGGCAGTGATGGGGCTTGGCTGCTGGCAGCAGTGAGAACAGACTGTGTGATGGCCAGTGATGAGGGTCTGCAGCTTCTAATCTGCACAGGGGATGGCAGTCACTGATGTAATCTGTTGTGTGACAAAGCCTCTGATGTGTGAATGAGACAGCTCTGTGTCACTGATGTCTTCACACAGCAGCAGATTTGGTGCAGTGTATGTGTGAGCATGTCTATTTGGTATACAGCCTGCAGCAGCCATCTATTCTGTATACAGCCTGTAGCAGACATCTATTGTGTATACAGCCTGCAGCAGACATCTATTGTGTATACAGCCTGCAGCAGACATCTATTATGTATACAGCCTGCAGCAGACATCTATTGGGTATACAGCCTGCAGCAGTCTCTATAGTGTATACAGCCAGCAACAATCTATATTATGTGTGTATGTGTAATACAGTTGTGGCCAAAAGTATTGACACCCCTGCAATTCTGTCAGATAATGCTCAGTTTCTTCCTGAAAATGATTGCTAACACAAATTCTTTGGTATTATTATTTTCATTTAATTTGTCTTAAATGAAAAAACACAAAAGAGAATGAAGCAAAAAGCAAAACATTGATCATTTCACACAAAACTCCAAAAATGGGCCAGAGAAAAATATTGGCACCCTCAGCCTAATACTTGGTTGCACAACCTTAAGCCAAAATAACTCTCCGACCAACCGCTTCCGGTAACCATCAATGAGTTTCTAACAATGCTCTGCTGGAATTTTAGACCATTCTTCTTTAGCAAACTGCTCCAGGTCCCTGATATCTGAAGGGTGCCTTCTCCAAACTGCCATTTTTAGATCTCTCCACAGGTGTTCTATGGGATTCAGGTCTGGACTCATTGCTGGCCACCTTAGAAGTCTACAGTGCTTTCTCTCAAACTATTTTCTAGTGCTTTTTGAAGTGTGTTTGGGTCATTGTCCTGCTGGAAGACCCATGACCTCTGAGGGAGACCCAGCTTTCTCACACTGGGCCCTACATTATGCTGCAAAATTTGTTGGTAGTCTTCAGACTTCATAATGCCATGCACACGGTCAAGCAGTCCAGTGCCAGAGGCAGCAAAGCAACCCCAAAACATCAGGGAACCTCCGCCATGTTTGACTGTAGGGACCGTGTTCTTTTCTTTGAATGCCTCTTTTTTTCTCCTGTAAACTCTATGTTGATGCCTTTGCCCAAAAAGCTCTACTTTTGTCTCATCTGACCAGAGAACATTCTTCTAAAACGTTTTAGGCTTTTTCAGGTAAGTTTTGGCAAACTCCAGCCTGGCTTTTTATGTCTCGGGGTAAGAAGAGGGGTCTTCCTGGGTCTCTTACCATACAGTCCCTTTTCATTCAGATGCCGAGGGATAGTATGGGTTGACACTGTTGTACCCTCGGACTGCAGGGCAGCTTGAACTTGTTTGGATGTTAGTCGAGGTTCTTTATCCAACATCCGCACAATCTTGCGTTGAAATCTCTTGTCAATTTTACTTTTCCGTCCACATCTAGGGAGGTTAGCCACAGTGCCATGGGCTTTAAACTTCTTGATGACACCTTGCACGGTAGACACAGGAACATTCAGGTCTTTGGAGATGGACTTGTAGCCTTGAGATTGCTCATGCTTCCTCACAATTTGGTTTCTCAAGTCCTCAGACAGTTCTTTGGTCTTCTTTCTTTTCTCCATGCTCAATGTGGTACACACAAGGACACAGGACAGAGGTTGAGTCAACTTTAATCCATGTCCACTGGCTGCAAGTGTGATTTAGTTATTGCCAACACCTGTTAGGTGCCACAGGTAAGTTACAGGTGCTGTTAATTACACAAATTAGAGAAGCATCACATGACTTTTCGAACAGTGCCAATACTTTTGTCCACCCTCTTTGTTATGTTTGGTGTGGAATTATATCCAATTTGGCTTTAGTACAATTCTTTTTGTGTTTTTTTCATTTAAGACAAATTAAATGAAGATAATAATACCAAAGAATTTGTGTTTGCAATCATTTTCAGGAAGAAACTGAGTATTATCTGACAGAATTGCAGGGGTGTCACTACTTTTGGCTACAACTGTACATATATTATGCTGGAATGGAGGCAGAGCTGGAGTGAAGGATTGGCGGCATCTCCAGGGGACCCGAATATGTTGTCAGTAAGGGACCCTGAAATTTCGAGTGTCAGCCCTGCAGGGATGAGAGCATAGATGGAAGAAGACATCAAGGTGGAGAGAGCACAGAGGGGAGAAGACAGCACAGGGGAAGAACACACAGGGGAAGACAGCACAAAGGAGAGAGCACATGAGGGGAGAAGACAGCACAGGAAGAAGAGAGAGCGGACAGGGTGAATGACAGCTCCACAGAGCTCACCCCATCGTGACATCACTGCCCTCCTGATGCAATAGCATCGTGCCCACATCTAGTGTATATATATTATACACATATATCTACTCTAGACTTGCATTAGGTGCTAAATATAGTTTTCATTACACAATATACAATTATCTACAAGGAGTATGGCATGGAACATGTAATGGCCCTATCTATTACCATTGTGGATGTGATGTAGATTGTGCTGCTTTCACAAATACAGGATCACTGCTGTGTTCTTTCCAATGGTGGAATGATGATAAAGATGAGCGCTGGTGCAGTTTACTGACAGCCAATGAGTGGGAAGTGGGCGGTGCAGGTCACTGGAGCTTGGTGGAGCTTCACACATACACTGCACCAAATCTGCTGCTGTGTGAAGACATCAGTGACACCGAGCTGTCTCATTCACACAGCAGAGGCTTTGACACACAACAGATTACATCAGTGACTGCCATCCCCTGTGCAGATTAGAACCTGCAGACCCCCATCACTGGCCATCACACAGTCTGTTCTCACTGCTGCCAGCAGCCGAGCCCCATCACTGCCAGCCCAAGCCCCATCACTGGTTCTGCTCTCTGCACTGAGGCTGCTAGAGGGGGTGGATTTGTTAGTGTGTGAAGAGGGCTTGTTCATGTGGACGTGGAGGGCCTGTTGCTTTGGAGGGTGGGGTTGTTGCTATAGAGGGCAGGTTTTTAGTAGAGTAGGAGGAAATGACCAGTTCTCATTTCAATGCCAGAACACCCCCCCTTGGACGTTCTGCTCAGAAGCAAGAGAGTGATATCTAGAAAACCCTGCAAACTGGTGACAGAAGGTAAATTACTTATTGTCACATTATGCAGCCCAGATATGCACTGAGATTATGTGAAAAGCCCGGACAACCCCTTTAAAGGGTATGTCCACACACTATGTAAGAGGAAGAACAAGATCGGGGGTACCTTTCTTGTTCCGGAACTGTCACCAATGTGTCAGGGGGAAGACTTCCAGAGAGGGACCGACCCTTACATGTGACTGAGGTAGGCGGGGCAGAGTTAAAAAGTGCTGAGCGGGGGAAGAGGATCAGAGTGCAGGCGGGAAACCGAAGCAGGCAGTCTGGCACAGTGACGGCCGTGAAGGCAGAACATCCCATGAGCGCAGGCCAATGTGACAGTTTACCTGCGTACAGGTTTGCTGCAAGTAGTCGACGGACAGCCTGTTCCCCGCTATCCTCCGTTCCAGGAGGTGACTCACAGATGAGACCAGAGACTGTAACACTCTCGCCCCACTCTAAACCGCAGGTGACTAGGCCAAAGCCCTTCAGCCATGTTCCCAATACAACGCAGAGTGAAGCCTCACTCCAGTGGATACTTGTACTGGAATAGCACAGCGTGTGGAGCTTCCTGCGCCCTTCAGAGACTTTTCTCCTGCTCCGTGGATTGGAACCCAGTTTTCTACAGACACTTTTGAGATGTCACGTGCCACTGTTGCCGGTGCCACCGTTGGAGATCCGAGATGCTGCAATCAAGAGGACTGCAAACTGATAAGTTTTTCCCTTTTCCTTCTGAACTATCATTCGTCCCTGTCCTACCCCATTCAAACTCCCTGTCCCGTCCTTTGTACTATCCATCCTTGTCCTGCCACTCCCTACATGGAGTGTATTTGTTGTTAATAAAACCCTGTTAACTCTTGATCTGTCTCCTGTCCGTGACGACATCTCAAGTTCCTGCAGTTTCTAGACACTACATGATGACCTGTCCTTAGGATAGGTCATCAACATCAGATTGGTGGGGGTCCAACATCTGACATTCACACTGATCAGCCTCTTTTGCTCCTGCGGCCACCAGATCTAAACACATGGAAAGAAGCTCCATTCAGTATGTTGCAGTTTTCCTGCTCCGTTTCATGTGTATATGTGGTGAAATCTAGAGCAAATGACAGCTAATTCTTGGGTGCTGTCGGACCTCTATTGATTCTTAGGATAGTTCATCAATACGCTGGGCATGGACAACCCCATATATAAGTGGAAGTTTGACAGAACGGACAGGCACCCAAAAATAGGAACTTCAGTACTTTTTCTTGTCTTTTTACTGTTTGTTAGTTACTCATATTGTATACCCTGCCAGGTTTCCTTTGCTACCAAACCTTCTGTAAAAATAAAAGAAAAAAGGCAAGCCTTGAGGGCAGTGTAACGTTTTGGTAGGAACCTTAGGTTTTGCAATCGTGGGTGGGACATGGACATTGTACAGAACTAGCCCCCACTTTTATGGCAGTGGGATTCCCTAAAGACAGTGGCTTATTTTCAAAGGATAATGATCCTGTCGCACTGCAGATATTGTTTAGAAATGGTTTGGAGAATATATAAAAAATAATCAAGGTGGTGATAACTGATCTCCATATTCCCTAGATCTCAATCTAATGGAAAATCTGTGGGTTGTGCTGGAAAAACAAGTGAAATGAATGGAGACGGCACTGAGCAATTTACAGAATCTGCAAAATATAAGCCAACACTGCGTAATCTGGATCTAACAAAAAGGAAGGGAAAGCTAATCATGGAGACAATCAGAACACGTAGGATTTGAAGACAAAAAAGATGTATCGATGTCCTATCTTACATCACAATTTACATTTTTTTACCATTGCCTCCACTCCCACCAGTTAAATGCACTTAAATGTTGCCTATCATGACTTGCTGAGATAGATGTTGCACCTTGGCCCTTGTGGCAAAGCAGGCCCAAAATTCCTTGATGCACATGAGACTGGGAGCCGTGTTACAGATTTTGCATTGGGACACAAAAGCTTAAAGTTACACCCCTGGATACAACATGAAACCCAAGCACTGGCAGAGGAGGTGACCATGAAAAATACTGTGAATGTTAGTACAAGTTTATAAATGTATTAATTTATTAGTTTTTGCTTGCTGACAAGGCTCCTCACACTGGTCAGGCATGTCAAATTCCCCAAGGATCCCCAACACAGTTTTTTCATCCAGTCAAATTATACCTCTTGCTTTGCACTGATGAGTGGCAAGCACCCCAATACACGTGTCTGAAAATGGAATTTCTGGTTTTGCTTTTAACCTGTTCGTTAAAGGATGGATATTGATTTTTAGGATTGCTACTTCAAATTGGTGGCACTTGAGTTCAAGTGCTCTTCCTCTCTGAAGAGAGAATTTGTATTAACATTTTAGCTCATTTTATTTTACTTTTGGGCATTTTACATTTTTTTTTAATAGTTAATGATAGTATATATTATCTTACAGATCCAAGGTAGGTAACCCATCTGCAGTCAGTTTTGGAAGCAGCGCAGTACATGTAATGGATGTTATTGGAGCACTGCCATAACAGAGGTATCAGTCTCAGGTTGTTTGTACTTCATGTATTGCTTTTAGCACGACCTCCCACGGCAGCAATCTCACTCGATGTTAAGAACAAGCTCATTTGTGTGAGAGCTTGGTATCTGTGACTGTGACTCGGAGGGGGTCATATAGATTCCCAGACCTTAAGTGTCTCCCTAAGAGGAAATGGTCAGGATGCAGGTTCTTAAGAGCTGCTGGGAAAAGCCAGAGCAGATAGTGTAGCCCTGGGGCACAAGGAGAGAGTCAATGACTTGACACCTCAAAGCCTCCAGAGATCAGGTGAAGCTTCTTAGCAGATACTTTACTAAACCAATTTGTGTCACACATGTAGACGGTAGGACATCACTCACCATGGGAAATGGGTAGACAAGTGAAGATACTGTCTGCACAAAAGAGTAACTTTATCTTTTCAATGTCAATCTAATTGATGAAACCCTGGTTCGGCCTAAATGTTTCTGCACATCACATCCCATCCTGTCTATGGACAGAACATGAGCGCTGGCAGAGGGGAGATTCCTGTACGTTGCATTGACAGAGAAGGTGGTCGTCGTAACAGGATTTTCACCATCTGTTTATAGAAATATTTGATTCCCATGTGAACAATTCTCAAGTTTTGTAAAAGAGCATAGAACAGGGAACATTAGACGTGTGGTGCAGTAACATCTGATGTTCTTTAGTGGTAAGAAGCAGATTAATATGAAACTCCATTAACATAAGTTAGTTGTTGGATAATATAAATTATATCATTTTTATAATTTTATGACCATTTTTTCGGATTTTACTAATGTTTTGTGACCTGGAAATCCTAATCAGGCAGGGTACTTGGCAGAGATTTTGTTGTTTATTTGTTTGCTAAAAGCAAAATTAGGAAAAACGCTCTAAATAGACTTTGTTAATAGTGGTCTACCATTTTGCTGCCGTAGAGTGTCTTTAAGGTCATTATCTAGATGAGTGATCTGCAAAATTGATGAAAACCCATCAGAGCTCTTTCTCCTGCTCCTGATGATACCCTGTCTCTTCTCTCAGTGTTAGAGTTCAATCACACTAGCAAATACAAAATTGGTCTTGTTCTCATCCAGGAGAATGGGGCGATTTATTTTTTAATTAATTTTTCCTCACATGTCATCTGTGTGATGTCCGTATACAATCTGATTTTTTTTTCCAGCAGCTAATAATCTTTTACAAGACCACTTAGGCTGTGTGCACACGTTGCGGATTCTGCTGCGTTTCCGCAGCGGTTTTGGCCATGCGGAAACGCAGCAGTTCCGCTGACCTAGTACAGTACAATGAAACCCTATGGGTTTTCAAAAATGCTGTGCTGACGGTGCTGTTTTTTCCGCGCGGTTTACAAACTGCAGCATGTCAATTGTTTGGGCGGTTTCCGCAGCGGTTTCACACTTTTAACATAGTAGAGGTGTGAAACCGCAGGGCAAACCGCAGGTCACTTTACCTGCGGTTCCGCGCGGAAAAAAAACGCAGGTGAATCTGCAGCGTGTGCACATAGCCTTACAGTTTCCTATGCTACCGAATTGCAATGTATCCATATAAACTGGATGCCACTCTGATGGTCCGTATGGCATCTGTTTTTTTTTTTCTGACACCCATTAGATGTCGGCATGAAATTGCAGCTTGCTGCAATTTTCATTATCATGCCGAATACAGCTGAGAAAAAAATGCAGATCTGCACTGCCTGGTTGAATAAGATTGGTCGACTAGCAATACGATTTTTTTTCTTGCAGTGGACTTATCCGTTTAATACACTAGTGTAGGCATGCCCTTAGAGAAATCAGCAGAATAGATAGGGAGGAAAGACCCTGAAGAGGAACTTCGTGCAAGATAGAAGCTGTGCTATTGTGTTAGGGACAGCAGAACGCACTAAATATAAAAAAATAGAAAGTGCGTTCGCTGCCCGGGGTTCACCGTTCAGAGGTGTTAAACTGCTGCTATATAATGGCAGACGCACAATATGGCAGTATATCGCACACGGGTTGAACGTCACCCGGTGTGCACTGGGTGTACTCTGTTAGCTTCACAGAGACACCTTAGACATAAACATAAGTACTGAGCCTGTTGGACTCACAGGTCTCAGAGAAATGCACGCACGTTATATGGTCACAGGAGCTGAGCCCAAGGCAGAGGGACAGAGTCCGTCTAGACCTACCGTGCGTGCGGCGTCGCTACCGCAGATGTCCACAGGTGCTGCAGACTGCAGGGCGGCAACTGACACAGCCGCTATGCGACAGTGCCCAGGAGGGGCACACTGTCGGATGCTAGTTAGGTGATGATATGCACTGTGGCCTGTAGTGTGCCACTGACTGGCGCTGACTCTATGACTAAGTCCCTATCCACACACATCAGAGGGAGGGGAGTCTTAATGAGTCATTCGCAGGTTCATGCATCCGTCATCATTCACACATGTAGCAAGTAGAGTCTATACTAGCACATGGCTGAGCGGCCATGCGAGCCTTTTATAGATGGGACCTTCCAGAAGCTTCTAGATCCCTGAGATGGACCAATCAGATCACGAGAAGGACCTGAGCATGTGACTCCCGATCTCCAATGGGAGATCGTCTCGTGAGCATGCCCAGTAGCATGACTTGAGGACTGAAGTAGCTTGCCGCTGAGCAGCCTGCGCTGCTATTGCTGGCCCAGAGGTGGCAGCAACAGCCAGACACACAGAGCTGGTCTGAGTAGGGTGCTGGAACGCCGGGATTGCTGTGCAGGCTCCTGAGCGGTCGGTGGAGAATGGGAGGCTGCTGAATGCAAGGCTCTGGTTTCCTGCTGTGCAGTTGCAGGAACTCGATGCCTAACATTTTGTAAGAAACTGGACAGATGAGAGATTCTCATAGTGTGAGGCCTAACTGGGTGTCTGCAAGCCGGTACCACCACCAACCGTTTAAATATCGAAGGACAAGAGAAGGTAGCAAGAGCTGCATCAGCAGGAACTTCATAACGAAATACATGGTTGCTGAGGGGGAGAGATTGGAGGAGACACAAGGTCAGGTGACAGCTGTGGCGCACTAAATATAGCAGAACAGACATGTAAGACAACAGAGTTGGCTTATAGCTGCCATTGCGAGTGACTAATTCTGAGCAAAAGGAACCGATAGATCAGAGTGAAGAAACCGAGTGACCATATCCGAGTGAAGGAGCATGCTGGTGTCTCTGATGGAGACACTGGCATGCTATGGGGCCCGAAGCCAGCTCTAGCATCAGGTCTGCACCTTACACTGTTTCAAATACTCGCCTCTCCTTGTTCCTCGCTGCTTCGGTCTCCTCAGTTTCTTCTGACTCACAGTGGCGTCTGAGTGCAGAGGGTGTGATGATGTCACTACAGCATGCCCTCTGTGCTGAGAGTCAGAAGATGCTGAGGAGACTGTAGTAGTAGGGAACGAGGAGAGGCAAGTATTTGATTATTTTTTTTATGAATGCAGCAATATATGGGACCATTATACTGAATGGAGCAATTTATGGGACCCATTTCACTGTACTTAGCACGATGTGGGTCCATTATACTGTATGGAGTAATATATGGGGTCTATTATCATGTATGGAGGACTATGTCGTGACCATTACATTATATATAGCACTATGTGGAGCCATTGTACTGTATGGAGCACTATGAGGAGCCATTATACTGTATGGAGCACTATGAGGAGCCATTGTACTGTATGGATCAATATATGGGGCTCATTATACTGTATGGAGTAATATATGTGGCCCATTTTACTGTATGGAGCACTATATGGGGCCCAGTATACTGTATGTAACATTATGTGGGGCCATTATACTGTATATAGTAAAAAATGGGGCCCACTTTACTGTATGGAGCAATATATGGGGTCTATTATGCTGTATGGAGCAATATATGGAGCCCATTATACTGCATGTAACTCTATGTGGGGCCATTATACTGTATGGTGTAATAAATGGGGCCCATAATCCTGTATGATGGACTAGGGGTGCCTATAATACTGTATGGGTAACTATGCTATCCAGTCTAAAATAAAAAGTCTGCAGTCACTCTGTGTGTTGTGCGCTGCAAGGATTTGCCAGTTTCTTAGCTATTGTAGAATTTACAATAGATATCACTCGTAATGTAAGAAGTGAAATCTTTGGCATTGTATATGAATTGTGATATGTGTTAAAGGGGCCCACTGAGACTCTTTTGCCTGGGGCTCACCAAAACCTGTAGCCGGCTTTGAGTCTAGACATACAGTACAAAGTGGGAAACAGTGCTGTACTTCAGGCATGGCCGGTTTTAGGCAAAGTGGGGCCCTAGGCAAAAGTTTAAAATGGGGCCCCAAATGCTAACATATTGCACATCACACAGAAGTATTTCTGTTGTATTTACATGCGCTGAGTTCAGGCCGCTAAACGAGTGTGATCGACAATATTGAAGTCATTCCCTTGTTTCCCGGCCTCTTTCCACCAACTGAGAAAGAATGATGGGGACAGAACAATCACTATTAGATCAATCTGTCACCATACAGTATCATGTTATCAGCAGCATATCTGCAGTTTACACTGGGCGATGTGCTGCTGAGAACAATGATTTCTGTTTCGGCAGAAACAATGCAATCACTCGATGAATAGGCAGCATTTTGCTTGTTTAGTATAATACACCTCATAGTCCTCCATATATTATAATA
This sequence comes from Dendrobates tinctorius, assembly GCF_039654945.1. Taxonomy (NCBI): domain Eukaryota; kingdom Metazoa; phylum Chordata; class Amphibia; order Anura; family Dendrobatidae; genus Dendrobates; species Dendrobates tinctorius. Next base: position 1,059,592 of record NW_027361814.1, on the reverse strand, counting down.
CACTCCTCATAGTCATCCATATAGTATAATACACTCCTCATAGTCCTCCATATATTAAAATACACTCAGTCCTCCATATAGCATAATACACTCCTCATAGTCCTCCATATAGTATAATGCACCACTATAGTCATTCATGTAGTACAATTCACTTCCCATAGTATAAATAGTATAATTCACCCCATAGTTCTTCATATAGTGTATTCCCCATAGTCCTCGATACAGTATAATGCAGCCCTCATATAGTATAATGCTGCTACCCCACAGAGTATAATGCAGTCACTCCACAGAATATAATGTAGCCCCCTGAGTATAATGCAGCCCCCCCATAGAATATATGGTAGACCCCCATAGAATATAATGTAGCCCCATAAGAGTATGATGCAATCCTCCCTCATAGAATATTAATGTACCCACCATAGAATATAACACAGCCCACCTCCCCATAGAATATAACACAGCCCACCTCCACAAAGAATATAAACAATCCTCACCTCTCCTCCTGCCCCGCGCTGCTCCCGGCTTGGCTCTGGTCTCAGCAGCTGCAGTCTGCCCGGCACACAGCGGGTACGTGATGAAGTGATGTCATCGCGCACCCGCAGTGTCAGAGGCAGAGGGGAATGATGGGAGAGGGAGCGTCAGCTGACGCTCTCTCCTACATCCTTGCTTTGAACTGTACCAGCGTCATAGATGCCGATATAGTTGAATGTGTCTGCGCTGGCGGGGGGAGTCGGCGCTGGTGGGGGGTGGTTGACTTCAGGGAACAAAGGCGGACAGCAGGGTGGGTGTGCCAAGCGACTTATCAATCTCAGACTTGAAGCCTAATGGGTAGTATTGTCGGTAGTATTGTGTAAGTAGCATTGTAATAGTACCTTGTTTATCCAAATTGCTGTGTTTTCTTTGTAACATAATTTGCTTCATTTTCACTGTTGGCATTACCCCCAGATATTGTGTTAATTACATAAATAGATGTTGGTTTAAGTACCATCTCCTCATTCTCTGCGCTGTTGCATCCGCGTACCTGTTAACACTATGGCTTTAGGAAGTTAACAGAAACCAGGATAAACACCGACCTCACACCCAGCCTATATTACTAATAAAGACATTCCCATAAAAGAAAATGTAAAACATACACCACCTCTAATGATCGGCTCCTGCTGCAGCCAGACTTACACGATAAACAATCCCAGAACAGCACAGCACCACATATTGTACAGTGGCCATTTTTGGGATTGCAGCTCTGCTCACATTCACTTTAATATGAGTTTAGATGCAGAAACTGAGTTTTCATAAATGGTTTATGTTACTTTTCTTATTAAACTTTGCAGGAGTTTTTTGACCAGGGTGAGTGATTAAAGATATGACTGGTGGCCACATGCAGTGCCATTCTGCGTGGACCCTAACCGTAAAGACACAGTATCTTTGTCCTGAAAGTTAATACAAATGAGGCTGTGAAAGGACAGCCATATTCTGCTGCAGGAAACAGAAGTCTATTCCATCATATACTGTACATTATACATTATGTTCAAGCTGGAAGAGACTGTTTCTAGTGCCAACGGAACGGAACATGACTGTCGATGCCAATCATTGGCTGCTGATTAGCTGCAGTGGTCAACTGAGAACCCCCCACCAAGATTGTAGGGGACCTTGAGTATAGCTTTAGAGCAGTTGGTTCCCCATTACGTTTTTCCATATACTTTGGATAATTATTTGCCTGCTGTCACAACTCACAAGGCTTCATAAATTGCTTCATTCCATTGTATCTGTCTGCTATTACAGGGGGATAATCAGGACGCTCGTGATGGGCATTTCAACAGCTTAAAACCAAATAATAAAGAAATCCATTTTATAATTTAGTAAACAGGAAGTCGTTGCTGCCAGTGACTCATAAATCCTAAACGACGCTCCGTTCCGGCATTACTTTTTTGGAATCTGAGCCTCTAATTTAATGGCTGAAATTATGAAGATATCTTACTCTCTTCATTTATTCGGCACATGAAGATTTTTGTCATTTGCTCTGTATCTTCTCTTGCCATGGGTAATTGGATTCGGATGCTCGTGTATCTTGTATATCATCACATCCATTTAATTGCATTGAACATTTATTACATGGGGAGATGTATGAATATTACATTATGCCCTACAGTCAAGGAGATATAGACAGCTACTTGTAAAATGCCCTATTAAAAGCTATAGATAGTGGAGGAAGTCTCAACCATGAATCAATGGGGTTGCTCATGAAAACCACCCCTGTCAAAATGCCTTTTAAGAGCATATTGGCATCATAGAGGGGCACTACCTGCTTGGACCACCTTCTTTGAGTCAGTACAATCAATTATGTAACAGTACTGACTTGTGTGAGAGCAGGAGGTATTTATCTATCTTGACTCCATTTTGTTTTTTCTACATGCGTATTATTGCTTTCAAAAATGGAGTCTGTGTATGTTTTACGATAAGGGGACTCAGGAATTTCTGTGTCTAACGGGACTTAGAGATAACATAGGAAAATGAAAGAATAAACTGAGCACCACACCTAGGGTGTAGACAGTATTTTCTCCAAGCTGCTGGAGGTCTAGTGTGAAGTCTCCACAATCAGTGATGGTTTGGGGAGCCATGTCATCTGCTGGTGTAGGTCCACTGTGTTTTATCAAGACCAAAGTCAGCGCAGCCGTCTACCAGGAAATTTTAGAGCACTTCATGCTTCCCTCTGCCAACAAGCTTTTTGGAGATGGAAATGTCATTCTCCAGCAGGACTTGGCCCCTGTCCACACTGCCAAAAGTACCAATACCTGGTTTACACACAACAGTATCACTGTGCGTGATTGGCCAGCAAACTCACCTGACCTTAACCCCATAAAGAATCTATGGGGTATTGTCAGGAGGAAGATGAGAGACACCAGACCCAACAATGCAGACGAGCTGAAGGCTGATATCAAAGCAACCTGGGCTTCCATAACCCCTCAGCAGTGCCACAGGCTGATCACCTCCATGCCACGCCGCATTAATGCAGTAATTGATGCCAGAGGAGCCCCGACCAAGTATCCAGTGCATTTACTGATCATACATTTCAGTAGGCCAACATTTTGGATTTTGCAATCATTTTTTCAAGCTGGTGTTATAAAGTATTCTAATTTACTGAGATAATGACTTTTGGGTTTTCATTGGCTGTAAGCCATAATCATCAACATTAACAGAAATAAACACGTGAAATAGATCACTCTGTGTAATGACTCTATATAATGAGTTTCACGTTTTGTATTGATTGATAATTTTGTGAGTTGCACTTGTATGTATGCTAATGCCAGCACATGTGTAGGGATAAGCTGAGCCAATCATATTGCATAACATCTCAGAACATCACAAATTCTGTGGCTATGACAAAACATGGGGCAACGAACAGGGACCAACTAATTCAAAGGACTGCTTGATCCAAACGTTTTGCCGTGCCTAGACAGATGGACAACTATGGACAGCTGCAGCAAAATGTAAGCTTTATTCTTACATTACCTAAACTTGTCTCTCTGTCTTGGCCCCGGTGTGTTTTGGGTAAGTGTGTGCAGCAGGTCATTTGATCTGTTCATAGTCAGTGGGTTAAATTTTCTTAGACAAAGAGCTCATAGGAGACTGTGTACTGTACAAATATGACACTGTGCTAAATGGAAATATACATGTATGTGCATATGTATATATGTGTGTTTGTACTGTATGTATAATATATATAACTCTGGAAAAAATTAAGAGACCACTGCGGAGTTTTATAAAAAATCGGCTTCTCTACATGTCTGACAGCCATTCCATTTCAGTGTCAGTTGAATTCCAACCAGAGGACACCTCATTCTACTTAATGTGCTTCTGATTAGGTGATCACCTGAACCAAATCTTATTTAACGAAGGAAAGTATAAAAGCTCTGCTGTGGTGTTCACAATCCTCTTGAAATAGGACAAGCTGGATGGCAAAACAAGTGCTAGTAATATTCCAAAAGTAATAGGAATGAAAAACTAATTTTTAACCATGCCAAAGGAGTTGAAAAATCTTGAGTGAGGAAGAGAAGGGATCAATTCTGGCTTTACTAGTAGAGGGATACAGTGAGCGTCATGTTACCTCCATCCTTAAAATTTCAAAGATGGCAGTCCATTACAACAAGGTAAAGCAGCAGACATTGGGGACAACAAAGCTACAGACCGGCAGAGGGCGAAAACGACTCTCCACTGACCGGGATGACCATCATCTTATTCGAATGTCACTCAGCAACTACAGGATGACCTACAAAAGGAATGGCAAATGACAGCTGGGGTGAAGTGCACAGCAAGAACAGTTCGTAACAAGCTCCTAGAGGCAGGGCTCAAGTCATGTATATGTAGAAAAAAGCCTTTCATCAATGAAAAGCAAAGAAGAGCCAGGCTGAAGTTTGCCAAAGACCATAAAGATTGGACCATAGAGGACTGGAGTAAAGTAATCTTCTCTGATGAGTCTAATTTTCAGCTTTGCCGAACACCTCATCATCTAATGGTTAGACGAAGACCTGGAGAGGAGTACAAGACACAGTGTCTTTCACCCACTTTGAAATTTGGTGGAGGATCAGTGATGATCTGGGGATGCTTCAGCAAGGCTGGAATTGGGCAGGTCAATCTTTGCGAATGATGTATGAATCAAGCAGTATACAAGGTTATCCTGGAAAAACAGATGATTTCTTCTGCTCAGGCAATGTTCCCCAACTCTGAGGACTGTTTTTCCAGCAGGACAATGCGCCACGCCACACAGCTAAGTCAATCAATGTGTGGTTGACGGACCACCACATCAAATCCCTGTCATAGGCAGCCCAATCTCCAGACCTGAACCCCATTGAAATCCTCTGGAATGTAATAAGATAAAGATGGATAGTCACAAGCAAGAACAACTGCTTAAAGGAGTGGCATAAGGTCACCCAAAAGCAGTGTGAAAGACTTGTGGAAAGCATGCCAAGACGCATGAAAGCTGTGACTAAAAATCATGTTTATTCCACAAAATATTGATTTCTGAACTCTTCTTGGGTTAAACCGTTAGTATTGTTGTTTCTAAATTTATTAACTTGTTTTCTTATCATTATTTGAGGTCTGCAAGCACTGCATTTTTTTTAATTTTTATTTTTTTACCATTTCTCATTTTCTGAAAATACAAAATTTAGTGCTTGGAAATTCGGAGACATGTTGTCAGTAGTTTATAAAATAAAAGAGCAATTCACATTTTACTCAAAAATATACCTATAAAGATTGGATTATATTTATCATCATTAGTCATTTAGGACAACATTGGATCATTCAGAGATCCACAATGAACTTCTGGAGTGAGTTTGCTGCACTGAAAGTAAAAGGGGCCGAATAATATTGCACGCCGCACTTTTCAGTTTTTGAATTTCCACAAAAATTAATAACCAATAAATTTCATTCAACTACACAATTGTGTTCCACTTGTTGTTGATTCTTCAGCAAAAATGTATAAATTTGGTATCTTTATGTTTGAAGCATGATATGTGGGAAAAGGTTGAAAAGTTCCAGGGAGCCAAATACTTTCGCAATGCACTGTACCTCTGCATTTCTTGCTTGGCTGAGTGGGAATGGTGGCCTCTGTTGCAGTGTGCTGGTGTGGTGCTGGACTGGGCAGTGTTGTGGAAGTTGAAGGCTGCATGGCTGCTGCACTCGGCTGCGTGATGGAAGTTGAAGGCTGCATGGCTGCTGCACTCGGCTGCGTGGTGGAAGTCGAAGGCTGCATGGCTGCTGCACTCGGCTGCGTGGTGGAAGTCGAAGGCTGCATGGCTGCTGCACTCGGCTGCGTGGTGGAAGATGAAGGCTGCATGGCTGCTGCACTCGGCTGAATGGTGGAAGTTGAAGGCTGCATGGCTGCTGCACTTGGCTGCGTGGTGTAGCTGGGTACTGTAGGAACAATCCTAATGTCCAGCGGTGGTGGATAGGTCACTTGAGCTGTCATCGGTTGTTGAGCAGACGGGTATCCAAGTCCTTGAGATGTTTGTAAAGGTGCTGGAGGATTCTGCCACTGCTGCTGTGCTGGCCCTTGTTGACCTGTATGAAACGAAGTTTGTGAATGCTGCTGATATCGGGACTGCTGCAATGCCTGGCTGTAAGCAGCCTGGCAGGCCTGCTTCATGTTCAGCTGGAGATCAGGTGGTAGGTTTTCATCTATTGATGAAAAAAAATGTTGAGCCGGTCTCTGAAGGTTGGCTTCCAGGTGGTCAAGGCGTCTGTGGACTTCCTGTAAAAATGTGTTCACCTGAGTGAACCCTCTATCCAGTCTTTCTAAGACAGCCTTCATCCCATCATGGAAGATCGAGTCTAAGTAAAGAAACTCGGGCATGACTGGCCTCTCCCAGGCCCTCTGCCAATGATGAGAAGACCCAACAAAACCAGTGGCAGAGGACTGGGAGAGGAGAAAACCAGATGGACCTGCTGCCTGTTCCCCAGCCTGTGAAGCCAGCCTGGTTGCTCCATCGCTTGTGGATGATTGGGATTGGGCCTGTTCATTGGCTGGTCGATGAGGGGCCGCTCCAGCTGAGGGCAATCCAGGTTGTGTTGTGCTGCATCAGGTTCTGTGTGAAAAATAAATGAAAAACATTAGTAAAAAAAATTATATTGTTTATATAATAGTAAGCCAACACAAAAGATACTCGCATTTTCTGACCAACTGCAGGCCTCAGAAACAAAAGCAGATGATAGTATTTATATTTTCTGAGCATTGGAGCAGCACCACTTTGAACCCGAATCTCCTCTCTCATGTCCTTATTGAAGTGATCCTTCATCGATCGCCAACGGACTTTTATTCTCTTCACTGTGAAGGGGTAAAAAACGGAAAAAATGAATTGTAAAACAATGCACCTACATTACCAGGTTCACTGCCGCGTCAGACCACATTGCAATACTTACGAAAATCCTTTCTGGCATGTGGCGTGGCATGGTCCCAATCAGCCAGCAGCGATCTTGACACTTCTTCCCAGATCGTCGAATCAATGCTGAGTCTGAATGATTGCGATCACGGGGGTCCCACAACACTGCTCGCTCTTGCACAGATTGAATGAGTTGGTCATCATCAATCTCTGGTTTGCCTTCCTCACTTTGTGGAACCTATAGACAGGGGCGGACCTACCGCCCGTGCAGACCGTTCATTGAACCGGGGCCCCCGGGGAGAGGGGGGCCCCTCCAGCCTTCTGCACCACATGGCTAATTATTCAGTTTTCAAATTAGCCATGTGGAGCGCAGGAGGAGAGGAAAGGAGAGCAGCGCCAAAGCGTTGGAGGACCTGTGGTGATGTCATCATCATGTGATCAGGGGGCGGAGCTGATCACAGGCCTTAACCATTGATCAGCTTCGCCCCCTGATCACATGACGATAACATCACAACAGGTCCTGTAGCTGAGCTCACACAGGAGCTGCATCTTCCAGCAGGAGGGCGGCCAGGTAAGAATTTTTTTTTTATTTAATTATTATGTTTCCCTGCAGGATGGAGACCCATGGACCATGTGTCTCCATCCTGCCAGGGCAGATTGGAGACGGGCAGGATTGGAGACATTGGGGTCAGGATGGAGACGGGTGCAGGATTGGAGATGGGGCATGATTGGAGACATTGGGGGCAGGATGGAGATGGGGGCAGGATGGAGATGGGGCAGGATGGAGACATTGGGGGCAGGATTGGAGACATTGGGGGCAGGATTGGAGACATTGGGGGCAGGATGGAGATGGGGCAGGATTGAAGACGGGACAGGATGGAGATAGGGCAAGATTGTAGATGGGGCAGGATGGAGATGGGGCACGATGAAGACATTGGGGGCAGGATTGGAGACATTGGGGGCAAGATGGAGAAAGGGCAGGATTGGAGACATTGGGGGCAGGATGGAGACATAGGGGGCAGGATGGAGACATTGGGGGCAGGGTGGAGACGGGGGCAGGATTGGATACAGGGGGCAGGATTGGAGATACAGGGGGCAGGATGGCAGACACTGGGGGCAGGATAGCAGACACAAGGGGCATGATTGGAGACACTGGGGCAGGACTGGAGACACGGGGCAGGACTGGAGACATGGGGGGCAGGATTGCAGGTACAGGGGGCATGATTGGAGACAAAGGGGGCAGAATGAAAGACATGGGGGCAGGATTGCAGGTACAGGGGGCATGATTGGAGACAAAGGGGGCAGGATGGAAGACACAAGGGGCATGATTGGAAACAGGGCAAAATGGAGACATGGAGCAGGATTGGAGACACAGGGGGCAGGATTGTAGACAGATTGGGCAGGATTGGAGACAGATGGGGCAGGATGGAGACAGATGGGGAGATCATATGGGGCACAATGGATACTCATGAGGGTGGGATGGGAGAACATACGCTGAAGCCAGGAATGAGACACACGGGGGCCAGGATGGGGGATATTATTACCATAGGGGCAAATTAAAGGTATTATTACTGCAGTGATGTATTTATTTTATTTTTTGAGTATACTGTTTTAAATGGGGGGGCAATCCTGTTACTGTGTAGAGTGATACTATGTTGCCTTTTTTTCTTCATGTGGTGTAGTGTAGAAGTTGGGAAAAAAATAAGCAATGTGTTCTGCAAGTGGAGCTCTAGATAACTGTGTTATTTACTGCAGAGACGAGCCCTGGCTGGAAGAAGCAATGGCGATCTGTGCTGGATGAAAGATGAAAAGCAAGGATGAAGGACTTTACCTAGAGACATCACTGGTGAGTTGATGTGTTACCTATAAACTGAAACTATACACTGTATACTATATATAGAGGTCCTGTGTATAATGTCACCAGTGATCACTGTATTACCTGTACGTTATATACAGAGCTCCTGTGTATAATGTCATTAATCATTGTATTACCAGTACACAGACACTGGATAGTAAGTACAGATCCACTGTGTATAATGGCACTTATGGCGATAGTATTGTTTTTTTATTACTGATCAGTATTGTAGTATTCAGTCACTATGTGGTGGTAAAATGTGGTCTGGACATGGTATTGCGGTATTTGTCCCTTGTATGTGCTATTATTTGGTCACTTTGTGGTGGTAATTTGTGGTCTGGTCATGGTGCAGTGGTATTTGTTCCTTGTATGTGATATTATTCGGTCACTGTGGTAGTAATATATAGTCTGGTCCTGGTGTGGCGGTATTTGTTTCTTGTATGTGGTATTAATTATAGGTCACTATGTGGTGGTAATATTGTGTCTGGTCATGGTGCGGTGGTATTTGTCCATTGTATGTGATATTAATGGTCATTTTAAAAACTGAAAAATAAATACAAATGTACTTAAATTGTATTGCATATTTTAACAAATATTTCATAGGTTACAGTAGAGTAGAGCTTGGTCAAAAGTGTCTACAGTGTTGTGATGGCGGCTTAAAAAATATTTTGGTGAGAAAAAAAAATCTGCCGGCTATATATGTGATCTGGTGATGGGAACTGTTAATGTGTGATTGGTGAGAAGTGGAGTTTTCCAAGAGAGGGCGGTGGGACTGTGGACAGTTTGAAGGGTGGAGGCGGGGCTGGGATGGAGCCTGGGCGGAGTCTTACGGGGGCACCGAAAATTTTCCCAGTATGGGACCCGGAATTCCTAGTGGCAGCCCTGCCTCTGCCCATATGCTGCAGCAGTTCAGGAATGTGTAGAGTGCGGACACTGGACAGTGTGGAATGGATGGATCCTCTTGGTCTGGCCTGCCCTGCCTGCTCCAGGTAAGATTACTACCAGAGCTGAGCAGGACTGAGGGACTGGGACTGAGGCGCAGGCATTATTTTGGGTGGCTCTTGGGGTGGGGGAGAACTGAACATGTCAGGCATGATTTTGGGGGGCTCCGTCCTGGGGGAGAACTGAAGCATGATGGCCTGGCTGCTCATGAATGGGGGGCCCCTGGCCTGGGGAGAAAGGAAGCATGGCCTTGGCTGCTCATGAATTGGGGTGCCCCTGGGGAGAAGCATGGCTGCTCATGAATGGGGGGGCCCTGGGGAGAAGCATGACTGCTCATGAATGGGGGAGCCCCTGGGGGAGATGCTTGGCTGCTCATGAATGGGATGGCTCATGGGGGGGAGAAGAAACATGAATTGGGTGGCCCACATAGGGGGAGAAGCAGCATAAACTGGGGGGGCATAAACTGGGGGGGCACATGGGGAGAAGCAGCATAAACTGGGGGGCCACATAGGGTGAGAAGCACTATGCCAAATGTAGACAGCATATGGGGGAGAGCATTATGAAACAAAGGGAAATGGGGGTGCCTATATATCTATTATGTGGCACCCCTGAGGCTCGGTCGCCACAGAGGTACTGCACCTCCTCCTGAGGTGTGGTACCCCACCATCCAGGTGAGTTGGAGCCTCCTGACCCCGCTCCAAGACTCGCATCCCACACAACACGGTAGTTCAGCAAAGCCACATTGTGGCTCCCTGCTTGGAGTGTAGCAGAGCACCTTTGGTGGCTCCCTGCTTGGAACACGAAATGTGCTGGGAGGCGGGTGGAGGTGAGAATGCATAAAAGAGGGGGAAGGTTTAGAATTTCAGTCGGTCAGTCAGTAGGAGAGAGTGAGGAAAGAAGATCCTTGGGAGAGGGATGGAGGAAGTGCTGCAGCAGACCTCAGTGACCTAGGTCTGCTGGCACGGGAAAGGAAAGAAGGAGAAAGACATTGAACTGAAACCTGATCTTCCAGGAGAAGGATAGATTAGTACGGAATGAAGGAGTAAAAGGGAACAAAGGACGTAGGTTAGGAGACAACCCTGCCTTGAAGTTCTAAGCGCAAGGCCGGGGCCCGGTCCCCGAGGTTGTATGGATGCTAATGGTCCTGCAGCAGACACCGGTGGAGTAGTGGGCTGTAAATGCACTACTCCCATCGAAGACTTGGGGGCACAACAGCAACATTGATAGTGAGCCGGGATTCAGGAGAAGGAGTCCCCGAAGCAGGCTACAGCTGTCTGCTGTACAAGTAGAGTTCTTGGAAACATCTGTCAGGAGGCACTCCAGTGTAACTCAGTACTGGGAGTACTTCACACCAAAGGCGCTATATGAGGAGACGTTCAGAAAGGTACATGTTGGCGGAGCGTTGGAAGGGAGCATTCCATCTGGCCTGGAGGTTGACTGAGTCTCTGACCCGGAGGACACAGTACGGAGGCGGGCACCTGTGTGTACTACAGACTGTGAGTAAAGCTTTGGAACTACAAGCCCTGGTGTCCTCCACTGATTCTTGCGCCAACACACCCAGCACTGCTACACCTGGGTACCAGCTACTACCCCGCTTGTGCCTCTCTTCTATCCCTACATCTACACTGCCCTGGGACTACAGCTCCACCTGTGGGGAGCTTCACCATCTTGGCTGCACCACACCACCAGTCCCAGAGGATCTGCATGCAGCGTCGGCTTAACATCTCCCTTGCCGAACACCACAGGTGGCGTCATGAACTATTCATCAATTCTATTTCATTGTTCTTTCACCCCCCATTTGCAATGGAGCCCCAGGGCCACGGACCGGGCCACAGCTTCCGTGACAACTCTCATTGAGATCAACGCGCCCGGTGCCGAGTACCCCCCATAGCCCTGGTGGGCAATCCAATTACTTATCTATATGTTTACATAACTTTGTTGCCCTATGAAGGATGGGGGGGGGGCCCCGAAAAATTTCTTGCACAGGGGCCCACTACAGTCTGTGTCCGCCCCTGCCTATAGATCAAATAAAAAAAAGAATTGGTAAGTAAAACTGAAAACAAATTCAATTACAACTCTAATAATGAAAAGACTACTTACACCCCGTCTTTCCTCATCAGAAACTTGAGGCCGACGACCCTGGGAAGATTCATTTCCACTCGACTGCTCCTGCTTTTCCGCACTGGAAGGCACTGTAAAGAAAATACATGATTTACCACATGTCTATTGTCAGTCAATACATACCAATCAGTATATCAAATGTGACTACATAATCAGTGTCATGTCCACTCCAGGAAGCTTCTCTGGTGGACATGTTGGAATAGCAGGCAGCAGTCAAGTGAAACACTACAGGAAAGAACAGAGAAGAAAAATGAAACTTGCTAAGAGCCAAAAAAAAAAAATAATTAAAAGCACAATGGACACCGATACTTATATTACAGACAGTAGTCCAACAGCGCAGCAGTCAGGCAGCCCAGCTCCGGGACAACAGGACACCACCGGGACAGCAGCACACCACCGGAACATTAATGGCGGATTGTGACGGATTGCCTTCCTTTGCTCCCTTTTTTTTGAGGATCCGCCAAAAGTTGCTGTCCGTCACCATCCTCAAAATATATATACAGCACTAGGATATCCACTTCCCAAATTGTTTAACCAGCCAATGGATAGAATAATTAAAATATACCTTTTATTGATATTTTTAAAAAAAATAAAGTGCAAGGTGCTCAAGTAACATTAAACACAACAAAGAAGAACGCATAAATGAAAACAGCTAGTATTGCCCATCATTACTGATTATCCCAATTATCAGGCATATTCTTTGGGTATTTTAAATCGGTCCAGAACAACCAACCTTTTCAAAAGACGTAAGAATTTCTCAAAATAGTCTCTAGACTTATCATATCATAGCGTTGGCCGTTTTTATTGGAAACCGGTGTCATGCCATCGGTATGTTCCCAAATATGGCATACCCGTTTCCCTCTCCTCATCTGGAGTACTGTCTACTACAGGGTACAATACTGCTATACAACAAAAAACAGAACCACATAACCTCAGTTATTCCGTTCGCTGCAGGTTCTGTGACACATACATAGTATATCAGATAGAAATGTATCAGGTGTCCTGTAAAAGATATAATCTCGCATACCCTTCTTATATATCAGCAACAAATCTGAATCCACCAAGTATGCATAAATATCTTAGACCGTCTCTTTTATGGTGAGACCAATATCTAGACACCAAAGTATTATATACAACATGGAACAATCTCACCCAATTAGCAGGGGCATTATTTGATTGATTGCCATCTCCGTGACTAGTAGGCGCGACACCCCTTTTCTCCCAAAAAACCGTTCATCCTGCATACCGACGGGAGCCTCCAGGGACTAGGAGCTGTGTTGTCACAGGTGCAGGATGGCCGGGAGAAAGTGATCGCCCATGGTAGCCGGTCGCTGCACGACTCAGAACGCAACCCGGACAATTACAGCTCCTTTAAGCTTGAGCTCCTCTCGGTAGTGTGGGCAATGACGGAGCGATTCGCAGAGTATCTGGCGGGCTCCAAAGTAGTAGTGCGGACCGATAACAACCCATTAGCCCATTTGGAAATGCCAAACTGGCGGCCCTCGAGCAGCGGTGGGTGGCTCGGATGGCCAAATTCGATTATAAGATCATCTACAAACGGGGAGCTGAAAGCGTGCACGCCGACGCGCTCTCCAGAATCCGACACACCACCCCAGGGAGGAACCGAGATGACAAATTAGAAGCAGATGAGACGCCGTTTGCCCTCACCACCGCCGCGCTTACAGTCAACACGCAAGAAGTGCCTCTTCCGGGACTCCTAGGAGGGATGCTGGGACAACCCGCGACAACTGGATCCAGCAGCAACAAGAAGATACAGAAATTGGACTCCTGCGCCGAAGGGTGGCCACCGGTAAATAGCCCACGGGCTCGCAGAGACCGATTTTGACCCAAGATATGTTGCTGATGCTGCGCCAGTAGGAAAAGCTAGTCATCAAAAAGGGACTTTTTTATCGAAATGCCATGTCACGAACCACGTCAGCTACGATATGGCAGGTGATCGTGCCCGGAGCCCATCTCAACCAACTGGCCCGGGAAGCCCATGAAAAGGGGGCTCACTTTGGTGCTCAAAAGACTTTACAATGGTTGCAGCACAGCAGATAGTGTACCACCCACGCTTGCACGCTGCTGTAGAAGCTTGTCGAACCTTCCGCCCGTGCGAGCTCACTAAACCCCCTGCTCAGCGAGCCCCGGTGCAAACAATTGTAACATCAGCCCCTCTGGAGCTTCTTACGGTGGATTATCTGACCATAAGTCCTGCCTATCAGGGGTATGAACATTGTCTCGTTATGGTGGACCATTTCACCAAGTTCGCCGTGGTCACCCCCACCCGAGACCAAACAGCGGAGTCGGCTGCTTATGCGATTTGTAAGAACTTTATTCAAGTGTATGGCTGTCCACAATGAATACATTCGGATCAAGGAGCGTGCTTCCTAGGAAAAGTAATGGAAGAGCTACACCATCTTTACGGTATCGCTAAATCGCGGACTATGCCATACCACCCACAGGGAAACGGAGCCTGCGAGCGATTCAATCGTACGCTAATCCAAATGCTGCTCACCCTGGAGAGCGACTGCAAGGCCTGCTGGCCTGAATATGTCCCCGAGCTAGTGTGGGTATATAACAATCGGGTGCATCGAGTGACTGGTTACACCCCCTACTCATTGCTGTTCGGACGAGAAGGCAAAGGAATTACAGAGGTGGAATTGAACCCGGAGGAACCACAACCCTGGACCGGGGTATCCTCGTGGGTCCGAAACCACCGGCATTGGCTGCAGACCCTCCACCGTATCGTCCATATGAAGCTCCAGGATCTAGAACATCAAGGGGAGCACTGCCCCCACCCATTGACTTTCAAGCTGGGAATCGGGTACTCGTACTTGACCAACGCCCCCAAAACAAGTTAGAACCCCGGTGGGAGGTGAACCCGTACCGAGTGTTGCGCCGAATAAGCCCCGACGGGCCTGTGTACGAAATACAATCTGATGGAAACAACGCGCCTCTCACTCGGGTTGTGCACCGTAACATGTTACGACCATGTACGTCTACCGATCCCCCACGGCCTGAACCGACCCCCCAGGTCCCTGACCCCCCCACCTACGGTCTGGGACCTGGACGACGAAGTAGTGGCACTACAGTAGACCCGGAAATCCCAGCAGAACCAACTAGTCGACCACCCTTCACCACCCCAGAAGACTCCACTACACCCGAGCTTCGATGCTCCGAGCGGTCAACAGCTGGCAAACCCCCTGAACATTACGAACAGGACCAGTTCGTATGGCGACAAGGACTGTCGTCTCAAAAGACTAACCCAAGTCTACAAAAACCCTTGCCCAAGGACTGGCGAGCATACAGGGCGGGGAGTGTGGGAGGAACGGCCCCCGTCGAATGTCCGGGCCGGAACCAACGGAGCCATCATCTGCGTTCCGGGGGAAACTGTCCCCGGGGGACAGAATTCGGGGACGGACCATTCTGACAGACAGATGGGCTGGGGGAGGGACCAGTATAAAGGAGGCGGGGAATTCCCCTGGCGATGAGTCAGCAGACTGGGACAGAGACTGCAGGAGAGCATGGGAGCGACTGGAAGCTAGAGCGACCCACCAGTTCCAGAGAGGACTCTCACCAAGGACTCAAGAGGGACGGTGCCAAGGCGACCGGCCAAGACTTGCTGCCCCGCTCCAGCCTGCGGCCACTGCGGCCTCATTTCAAACCGCGGCCGCTGCCGCCTCCTCTCAGCCCACGGATGCAGCCTACCCGCTGTCACCCGCGGCCGCTGCTGCCTCCCCTCAGCCTGCGGCTGCGGCCTGTTCCCCGCCACCCGCAGCTGCCCCACTCTCGCCCGTGGTTGCGGCAAGTACTGTGCCGTCGGCGGCCACCACTGTCCCGCTCCGGTCGGGGCCGGGCCTCTGCTGACTGCGGACTCCCCGTTGCAACTGCTGTCATCCGCCACCACCCATCACTACCGCTTGCCCCAGTCCGGGGCCTGCGGGCCACCCGTCCAAGGACTCCGCCAGGGCCTGTGGGGCTCCAGTGTCACCAGCGCGCTGGAGGGTGCGAAGACTCTGTCAACGCCTCAGCAACTGGGCCCAGCAACTACTACGCCGAAAGACCACCAACCCGAACGGCGAGGGACGTCTGGACAGCAAAGTTGACTTTACAAGTAAGGACCCGTAGTCGGCCATACCGTGGCCCTATAGTGACCGGCTATTGCCAGAAGTAGTCGTGTTCTACCCATTTGTGTTTGCTTGTCTAGAGCCCCTGCGAGGGCAACCCGTGTTACCCCTGTTGGTGATCAGGCCGTGAGGAAAGTTTCCTCTAGTCTTATAAATGTTATTTTAGAAAGCACCAAATTGTCTCGCGACTCGTCCCTGCATCCTGCATACCTGCAAATACCACACTACTATTCCACTTGGGTATTTATTGGAGTATTTCCCCTTCGTACACAATGTTCATTTACCATAAGCGTGCCATTTATGCTGATCTCATTTGAGAGTACTGTATGAGACATACTACTAGGGAGTTTTGCCTGCCCACCTTTATATGTGTGTGACAATTGTCTATAATGCACTCTTTATATACTCATGGTCATCATTTGTTTGTCTTTTTTACTACTTTATATCTTTCTGCACTTTTGCTTTCAATAAAACACGTTACTTTTGAAATATTTACACCCCGTGTTCTTCTGTTTTTCAGATGTCCATCATGCAGCTGCCGCATTGTTTTGACGGAAAGAAATTAAGCCCAACACTGCCGGAGTCTATATCGTCTATAAAGATGGGGAGGGTAGATTATACTCTGACACATGAGGATGTAACCCAAGAGCCGGCATTTTGGATGGTGCCTCGTTAAAGCCCACAGACATCTGTGGTATTCAAAAAAAAATACAATATGTATTTTGCTGCTGAAATCATCCTGCTCTGCAGAAGTGTCCTCATTTTCTGCATTTTTCTCCGATTCCTGTCGTCTTTTACAATGACTGTAGAAACATTTACCCAACTGGAATTAACAGCAGACGACTAGTTACTGCGCTCTCTGATTATCCATTGTTGAGGAGCGTGAAATGTCCTTATTGTGTAGACGCTTTATGTATCGTTTATTCTAGAACGCAAACCGCCAACATCCTATAATGGATACTTAGCGTCTGATTGGCTTAAAATGCTTCTGTTTCACTGTCGTTTTATCTAAGTCTTCGGTTTCTGATGTCGAGTTGACCCGCAGTCGTCGACCCATGTTAATCAAGTCTTTTTTTCTTTCTTGCTTAGCATAATAGAACAGAAAAATAAATGTGGTATGATTTGTTTTTGCTATTGCTTTATTATAACTGAAAAGGTTGATGTGCTGTATGGCCAGCCATTGTTAGTGGCTGTGTTTAAAAAAGTCTTTTTTTTTCCTTTTAAATGGTACTATAAAACAAAGGAAGCAACCTTCATTTATGACAATCTGCTTCTCTTTAACCTCTTCACATCGAAACCAAACTCCATTTTTTCACTTTCATATTTTCCTCCCCTTCTTCCAAGAGCCATAACTTTTTTATTTTTCCCTCATTATAGCCGTATGAGGGCTTGTGTTTTGCAGGACATATTGTATTTTTGAGTGACACCATTTATTTTAACATGTCATTCACTGGAAAGGGAGAAAAAAATTCCAAGTGCATCAAAATTGCCAAAAAAAGTGCAATTTCACAATTATTTTGTTTTATTTTTTTTCTTTGCCATGTTCACTATATGGTAAAACTGACCAGGCGACATGATTCTCCAGATCAGCACAAGTATGCAGGTACCAAACATGTATAGTTTCTTTATATTTAAGTGGTGAAAAAAAATTCTGAAATTTTGATTTACATTTCAGATAACAGGTGGGAGCTGTCCACCAAACCAGGCAGCTGAGTAAGGTTTTACCGTGTCTAGCGCCAGTGGCTTTGACTTATTTGAAATCTATATATATAAATCTGAGCGTGTGTGTATATGTATCAAGGCACGCCCACTCCACATAGCCCCGCCCACTGGTGGCTGGAGAGTGGGATTGCAGAGAGAAAGTGCGGGATGCGGGTGGAGAGGGGAGCTGCAAGGGAGAGCGGGGCTGGGGAGGGATAGAGCGGGGCTGTGGAGGGAGAGCGAGGCTGCGGAGGGATAGAGCAGGAGGG
Source organism: Dendrobates tinctorius (assembly GCF_039654945.1). Classification (NCBI taxonomy): domain Eukaryota; kingdom Metazoa; phylum Chordata; class Amphibia; order Anura; family Dendrobatidae; genus Dendrobates; species Dendrobates tinctorius. The sequence continues at coordinate 1,041,699 of NW_027361814.1, read as the reverse complement.
CGCATGGAGAGCAGGTCTGTGGAGGGAGAATGGTATGGCGCATGGAGAGAGATCGGGATAGCGGGTGGAGAGTGGGGCTGCGGAAGGCGAGAGCGTGATGGTGGGTGCGGGGCTGTTAAGGGAGAGAACGGGACCCACAGTTAGTTACTATGCCCGAGCAACGCCGGGCTCTTCAGCTAGTTTATATATGTATCTAATGTATATATATAATCGTCTCATCATGTCTGTAACCGAAATCGCGGGTCGCTGTTTGTAATGGTAAGCTGCGACCAGGCCGCGACCAATCAGCGGCGGGCGCAGCGCTCAATGGGGCGGCAGGCCTTGATCTGTAAAAAAGAGAATTAAAATTAAAAAAAGTTATTCTCACCTTCCTACGGCCTCCGATCTTCTTTCCACGCGCCCGGCCTCGCGGTCCCAGTAATGTACTTAGATCGGAGATGACGTCACTCTCGCGAGAGAACAACGTCATCAGCGGTGTTTCGCGCAATGCATTACTGGGACCGCGAGCCGGGCGCGTGGAAAGAAGATCGGAGGCTGTCGGAAGGTGAGTATATAACTTTTTTTTTTTTTAACAGAGACCACGCATACCAGGAAAGGGGGGTGAGGGGGACCATGCATACCAGCAATGGGGGGGAGGGAGGGGGACCATGCATACCAGCAATGGGGGGGAGAGAGGGGGACCATGCATACCAGGAAAGGGGGGTGAGGGTGACCATACATACCAGCAATGGGGGATGAGGGGGACCATGCATACCAGCATTGGGGGGGTGAGGGGGACCATGCTTACCAGCAATGAGGGGGGAGGGGGACCATGCATACCAGCAATGGGGGGAGGGGGACCATGCGAACCAGCAATGGGGGGGTGAGAGGGACCATGCATACCAGCAATGGGGGGGAGGGGGACCATGCATACCAGCAATGGGGGGAGGGGGACCATGCATACCAGCAATGGGGGGGAGGGGGACCATGCATACCAGCAATGGGGGGGAGGGCTAAAGTCTCTTATGATCTACTAACAGCGAAATCTAATGGTCTCTACTCCATGCTAATTCTCTTGGATATCTCCGCAGCATTTGACACTGTGGATCATCAGCTCCTCCTCACTATGCTCCGTTCCATTGGCCTCAAGGACACCGTTCTCTCTTGGTTCTCCTCCTATCTCTCTGACCGCTTCTTTACTGTATCTTTTGCTGGCTCCTCCTCCTCTCATCTTCCCTTTACTGTTGGGGTTCCTCAAGGATCGGTTCTAGGCCCCCTCCTCTTCTCTTTGTATACTGCCCCTATTGGTCAAGCAATCAGTAGATTTGGGTTCCAGTACCATCTGTATGCTGATGACACCCAATTATACACTTCTTCTCCTGATATCACGCCTGCCTTTTTGGAAAACACCAGTGATTGTCTTACTGCTGTCTCTAACATCATGTCTTCCCTCTATCTGAAACTGAACCTGTCAAAAACTGAACTCCTCATGTTTCCTCCCTCTACTAACCTACCTATGCCCGACATTGCCATTTCCGTGTGTGGTTCCATCATTACTCCCCAGCAACATGCCCGCTGTCTTGGGGTCATACTTGATTCAGAGCTTTCATTCACCCCCCACATCTGGTCATTCGCTTGCTCTTGTTACCGCACCTCAAAAACATTTCTAGAATTTGACCCTTTCTCCCTTTCTTACTTTCGACTCTGCAAAAACTCTTACTGTTTCTCTTATTCATTCTCGTCTGGACTAGAGTTGAGCGAAACGGGTCGAAAAAATTCAAAAGTCGTCGACTTTTGGCAAAGTCGGGTTTCATGAAACGAAACCCGACCCTAGGATGAGGTCGGCCATGAGGTCGGCGACTTACGCGCCAAAGTCGCGTTTCAAAAGTTTGTTTTGCGCTCTTTTTCAGCCAATCAGGATCCACGGACACTGTGGGCAACGTGATGACATAGGCACGGGTCACCACCATCTTTCAGAAGGGCATGCAAGTGATTGGCTTGCTTTGGTGGGCGTCACAGGGGGTATAAAAGGGCGTGCACGCCGACCACCATCTTACTTCTGCCGATCTTAGTATAGGGAGAGGTTGCTGCTGATTCTGTAGGGAGAGCGTTAGGCAGGGAAGAAGACAAAAAAACTGCTTCTGCTGCTAGCGATTTGGCCTGCACAACACACCAGTCACTGTGTGTGCAGTGCAAGGGGAGGCTATATAGTTTTGTATCAGTGGTGTTGGTTGTTGGGCTGCCTTTTAAGGCTTCCTGACAGGCTGGCATTGCTGTTTACCCACTGCTCCGCAAACTGCTTTTTTAAAAGCAATCCCAATTTTTTTTTTTTGTCCTGCTGAGAAGAAAAAAAAACTGCTTCTGCTGCTAGCAATTTGGCCTGCACAACACACCAGTCACTGTGTGTGCAGTGCAAGGGGAGGCTATATAGTGGTGTATCAGTGGTGTTGGTTGTTGGGCTGCCTTCTAAGGCTTCCTGAGAGGCTGGCATTGCTGTTTATCCACTGCTCCGCAAACTGCTTTTTTAAAAGCAATCCAATCTCCCTTATCCTCTATTCACTTTTGTCACAGTTGTGCCATCGAGCCTGTCACATAGCGCTCAGATATTCATTGGGCCTCACACAATCCAAAAGTGTCCAGTGTCCAAAAGTGTGTGCAGAGATTCAAAATCTCCCTTATCCTCTAGTCACTTTTGTCACAGCAGTGCCATCGAGCCTGTCACATAGCGCTCAGATATCAGTGGGCCTCACACAATCCAAAAGTGTCCAGTGTCCAAAAGTGTGTGCAGATATTCAAAATCTCCCTTATCCTCTAGTCACTTTTGTCACTGCAGTGCCATCGAGCCTGTCACATAGCGCTCAGATATCAGTGGGCCTCACACAATCCAAAAGTGTCCAGTGTCCAAAAGTGTGTGCAGATATTCAAAATCTCCCTTATCCTCTAGTCACTTTTGTCACAGCAGTGCCATCGAGCCTGTCACATAGCGCTCAGATATCAGTGGGCCTCACACAATCCAAAAGTGTCCAGTGTCCACAAGTGTGTGCAGAAATTCAAAATCTCCCTTATCCTCTAGTCACTTTTGTCACAACAGTGCCATCGAGCCTGTCACATAGCGCTCAGATATCAGTGGGCCTCACACAATCCAAAAGTGTCCAGTGTCCAAAAGTGTGTGCAGATATTCAAAATCTCCCTTATCCTCTAGTCACTTTTGTCACAGCAGTGCCATCGAGCCTGTCACATAGCGCTCAGATATCAGTGGGCCTCACACAATCCAAAAGTGTCCAGTGTCCAAAAGTGTGTGCAGATATTCAAAATCTCCCTTATCCTCTAGTCACTTTTGTCACTGCAGTGCCATCGAGCCTGTCACATAGCGCTCAGATATCAGTGGGCCTCACACAATCCAAAACTGTCCAGTGTCCAAAAGTGTGTGCAGATATTCAAAATCTCCCTTATCCTCTAGTCACTTTTGTCACAGCAGTGCCATCGAGCCTGTCACATAGCGCTCAGATATCAGTGGGCCTCACACAATCCAAAAGTGTCCAGTGTCCAAAAGTGTGTGCAGATATTCAAAATCTCCCTTATCCTCTAGTCACTTTTGTCACAGCAGTGCCATCGAGCCTGTCACATAGCGCTCAGATATCAGTGGGCCTCACACAATCCAAAAGTGTCCAGTGTCCAAAAGTGTGTGCAGATATTTAAAATCTCCCTTATCCTCTAGTCACTTTTGTCACAGAAGTGCCATCGAGCCTGTCACATAGCGCTCAGATATCAGTGGGCCTCACACAATCCAAAAGTGTCCAGTGTCCAAAAGTGTGTGCAGAAATTCAAAATCTCCCTTATCCTCTAGTCACTTTTGTCACAGCAGTGCCATCGAGCCTGTCACATAGCGCTCAGATATCAGTGGGCCTCACACAATCCAAAAGTGTCCAGTGTCCAAAAGTGTGTGCAGATATTCAAAATCTCCCTTATCCTCTAGTCACTTTTGTCACAGCAGTGCCATCGAGCCTGTCACATAGCGCTCAGATATCAGTGGGCCTCACACAATCCAAAAGTGTCCAGTGTCCAAAAGTGTGTGCAGATATTCAAAATCTCCCTTATCCTCTAGTCACTTTTGTCACAGCCGTGCCATCGAGCCTGTCACATAGCGCTCAGATATCAGTGGGCCTCACACAATCCAAAAGTGTCCAGTGTCCAAAAGTGTGTGCAGATATTCAAAATCTCCCTTATCCTCTAGTCACTTTTGTCACAGCAGTGCCATCGAGCCTGTCACATAGCGCTCAGATATCAGTGGGCCTCACACAATCCAAAAGTGTCCAGTGTCCAAAAGTGTGTGCAGATATTCAAAATCTCCCTTATCCTCTAGTCACTTTTGTCACAGCAGTGCCATCGAGCCTGTCACATAGCGCTCAGATATCAGTGGGCCTCACACAATCCAAAAGTGTCCAGTGTCCAAAAGTGTGTGCAGAAATTCAAAATCTCCCTTATCCTCTAGTCACTTTTGTCACAGCAGTGCCATCGAGCCTGTCACATAGCGCTCAGATATCAGTGGGCCTCACACAATCCAAAAGTGTCCAGTGTCCAAAAGTGTGTGCAGATATTCAAAATCTCCCTTATCCTCTAGTCACTTTTGTCACAGCAGTGCCATCGAGCCTGTCACATAGCGCTCAGATATCAGTGGGCCTCACACAATCCAAAAGTGTCCAGTGTCCAAAAGTGTGTGCAGATATTCAAAATCTCCCTTATCCTCTAGTCACTTTTGTCACAGCAGTGCCATCGAGCCTGTCACATAGCGCTCAGATATCAGTGGGCCTCACACAATCCAAAAGTGTCCAGTGTCCAAAAGTGTGTGCAGATATTCAAAATCTCCCTTATCCTCTAGTCACTTTTGTCACAGCAGTGCCATCGAGCCTGTCACATAGCGCTCAGATATCAGTGGGCCTCACACAATCCAAAAGTGTCCAGTGTCCAAAAGTGTGTGCAGATATTCAAAATCTCCCTTATCCTCTAGTCACTTTTGTCACAGCAGTGCCATCGAGCCTGTCACATAGCGCTCAGATATCAGTGGGCCTCACACAATCCAAAAGTGTCCAGTGTCCAAAAGTGTGTGCAGATATTCAAAATCTCCCTTATCCTCTAGTCACTTTTGTCACAGCAGTGCCATCGAGCCTGTCACATAGCGCTCAGATATCAGTGGGCCTCACACAATCCAAAAGTGTCCAGTGTCCAAAAGTGTGTGCAGAAATTCAAAATCTCCCTTATCCTCTAGTCACTTTTGTCACAGCAGTGCCATCGAGCCTGTCACATAGCGCTCAGATATCAGTGGGCCTCACACAATCCAAAAGTGTCCAGTGTCCAAAAGTGTGTGCAGATATTCAAAATCTCCCTTATCCTCTAGTCACTTTTGTCACAGCAGTGCCATCGAGCCTGTCACATAGCGTTCAGATATCAGTGGGCCTCACACAATCCAAAAGTGTCCAGTGTCCAAAAGTGTGTGCAGATATTCAAAATCTCCCTTATCCTCTAGTCACTTTTGTCACAGCAGTGCCATCGAGCCTGTCACATAGCGCTCAGATATCAGTGGGCCTCACACAATCCAAAAGTGTCCAGTGTCCAAAAGTGTGTGCAGATATTCAAAATCTCCCTTATCCTCTAGTCACTTTTGTCACAGCAGTGCCATCGAGCCTGTCACATAGCGCTCAGATATCAGTGGGCCTCACACAATCCAAAAGTGTCCAAAAGTGTGTGCAAAAATTCAAAATCTCCCTTATCCTCTAGTCACTTTTGTCACAGCTGTGCCATCGAGCCTGTCACATAGCGCTCAGATATCAGTGGGCCTCACACAATCCAAAAGTGTCCAGTGTCCAAAAGTGTGTGCAGATATTCAAAATCTCCCTTATCCTCTAGTCACTTTTGTCACAGCAGTGCCATCGAGCCTGTCACATAGCGCTCAGATATCAGTGGGCCTCACACAATCCAAAAGTGTCCAGTGTCCAAAAGTGTGTGCAGATATTCAAAATCTCCCTTATCCTCTAGTCACTTTTGTCACTGCAGTGCCATCGAGCCTGTCACATAGCGCTCAGATATCAGTGGGCCTCACACAATCCAAAACTGTCCAGTGTCCAAAAGTGTGTGCAGATATTCAAAATCTCCCTTATCCTCTAGTCACTTTTGTCACAGCAGTGCCATCGAGCCTGTCACATAGCGCTCAGATATCAGTGGGCCTCACACAATCCAAAAGTGTCCAGTGTCCAAAAGTGTGTGCAGATATTCAAAATCTCCCTTATCCTCTAGTCACTTTTGTCACAGCAGTGCCATCGAGCCTGTCACATAGCGCTCAGATATCAGTGGGCCTCACACAATCCAAAAGTGTCCAGTGTCCAAAAGTGTGTGCAGATATTTAAAATCTCCCTTATCCTCTAGTCACTTTTGTCACAGAAGTGCCATCGAGCCTGTCACATAGCGCTCAGATATCAGTGGGCCTCACACAATCCAAAAGTGTCCAGTGTCCAAAAGTGTGTGCAGAAATTCAAAATCTCCCTTATCCTCTAGTCACTTTTGTCATAGCAGTGCCATCGAGCCTGTCACATAGCGCTCAGATATCAGTGGGCCTCACACAATCCAAAAGTGTCCAGTGTCCAAAAGTGTGTGCAGATATTCAAAATCTCCCTTATCCTCTAGTCACTTTTGTCACAGCAGTGCCATCGAGCCTGTCACATAGCGCTCAGATATCAGTGGGCCTCACACAATCCAAAAGTGTCCAGTGTCCAAAAGTGTGTGCAGATATTCAAAATCTCCCTTATCCTCTAGTCACTTTTGTCACAGCAGTGCCATCGAGCCTGTCACATAGCGCTCAGATATCAGTGGGCCTCACACAATCCAAAAGTGTCCAGTGTCCAAAAGTGTGTGCAGATATTCAAAATCTCCCTTATCCTCTAGTCACTTTTGTCACAGCAGTGCCATCGAGCCTGTCACATAGCGCTCAGATATCAGTGGGCCTCACACAATCCAAAAGTGTCCAGTGTCCAAAAGTGTGTGCAGATATTCAAAATCTCCCTTATCCTCTAGTCACTTTTGTCACAGCAGTGCCATCGAGCCTGTCACATAGCGCTCAGATATCAGTGGGCCTCACACAATCCAAAAGTGTCCAGTGTCCAAAAGTGTGTGCAGAAATTCAAAATCTCACTTATCCTCTAGTCACTTTTGTCACAGCAGTGCCATCGAGCCTGTCACATAGCGCTCAGATATCAGTGGGCCTCACACAATCCAAAAGTGTCCAGTGTCCAAAAGTGTGTGCAGATATTCAAAATCTCCCTTATCCTCTAGTCACTTTTGTCACAGCAGTGCCATCGAGCCTGTCACATAGCGCTCAGATATCAGTGGGCCTCACACAATCCAAAAGTGTCCAGTGTCCAAAAGTGTGTGCAGATATTCAAAATCTCCCTTATCCTCTAGTCACTTTTGTCACAGCAGTGCCATCGAGCCTGTCACATAGCGCTCAGATATCAGTGGGCCTCACACAATCCAAAAGTGTCCAGTGTCCAAAAGTGTGTGCAGATATTCAAAATCTCCCTTATCCTCTAGTCACTTTTGTCACAGCAGTGCCATCGAGCCTGTCACATAGCGCTCAGATATCAGTGGGCCTCACACAATCCAAAAGTGTCCAGTGTCCAAAAGTGTGTGCAGATATTCAAAATCTCCCTTAACCTCTAGTCACTTTTGTCACAGCAGTGCCATCGAGCCTGTCACATAGCGCTCAGATATCAGTGGGCCTCACACAATCCAAAAGTGTCCAGTGTCCAAAAGTGTGTGCAGAAATTCAAAATCTCCCTTATCCTCTAGTCACTTTTGTCACAGCAGTGCCATCGAGCCTGTCACATAGCGCTCAGATATCAGTGGGCCTCACACAATCCAAAAGTGTCCAGTGTCCAAAAGTTTGTGCAGATATTCAAAATCTCCCTTATCCTCTAGTCACTTTTGTCACAGCAGTGCCATCGAGCCTGTCACATAGCGCTCAGATATCAGTGGGCCTCACACAATCCAAAAGTGTCCAGTGTCCAAAAGTGTGTGCAGATATTCAAAATCTCCCTTATCCTCTAGTCACTTTTGTCACAGCCGTGCCATCGAGCCTGTCACATAGCGCTCAGATATCAGTGGGCCTCACACAATCCAAAAGTGTCCAGTGTCCAAAAGTGTGTGCAGATATTCAAAATCTCCCTTATCCTCTAGTCACTTTTGTCACAGCAGTGCCATCGAGCCTGTCACATAGCGCTCAGATATCAGTGGGCCTCACACAATCCAAAAGTGTCCAGTGTCCAAAAGTGTGTGCAGATATTCAAAATCTCCCTTATCCTCTAGTCACTTTTGTCACAGCAGTGCCATCGAGCCTGTCACATAGCGCTCAGATATCAGTGGGCCTCACACAATCCAAAAGTGTCCAGTGTCCAAAAGTGTGTGCAGAAATTCAAAATCTCCCTTATCCTCTAGTCACTTTTGTCACAGCAGTGCCATCGAGCCTGTCACATAGCGCTCAGATATCAGTGGGCCTCACACAATCCAAAAGTGTCCAGTGTCCAAAAGTGTGTGCAGATATTCAAAATCTCCCTTATCCTCTAGTCACTTTTGTCACAGCAGTGCCATCGAGCCTGTCACATAGCGCTCAGATATCAGTGGGCCTCACACAATCCAAAAGTGTCCAGTGTCCAAAAGTGTGTGCAGATATTCAAAATCTCCCTTATCCTCTAGTCACTTTTGTCACAGCAGTGCCATCGAGCCTGTCACATAGCGCTCAGATATCAGTGGGCCTCACACAATCCAAAAGTGTCCAGTGTCCAAAAGTGTGTGCAGATATTCAAAATCTCCCTTATCCTCTAGTCACTTTTGTCACAGCAGTGCCATCGAGCCTGTCACATAGCGCTCAGATATCAGTGGGCCTCACACAATCCAAAAGTGTCCAGTGTCCAAAAGTGTGTGCAGATATTCAAAATCTCCCTTATCCTCTAGTCACTTTTGTCACAGCAGTGCCATCGAGCCTGTCACATAGCGCTCAGATATCAGTGGGCCTCACACAATCCAAAAGTGTCCAGTGTCCAAAAGTGTGTGCAGATATTCAAAATCTCCCTTATCCTCTAGTCACTTTTGTCACAGCAGTGCCATCGAGCCTGTCACATAGCGCTCAGATATCAGTGGGCCTCACACAATCCAAAAGTGTCCAGTGTCCAAAAGTGTGTGCAGAAATTCAAAATCTCCCTTATCCTCTAGTCACTTTTGTCACAGCAGTGCCATCGAGCCTGTCACATAGCGCTCAGATATCAGTGGGCCTCACACAATCCAAAAGTGTCCAGTGTCCAAAAGTGTGTGCAGATATTCAAAATCTCCCTTATCCTCTAGTCACTTTTGTCACAGCAGTGCCATCGAGCCTGTCACATAGCGTTCAGATATCAGTGGGCCTCACACAATCCAAAAGTGTCCAGTGTCCAAAAGTGTGTGCAGATATTCAAAATCTCCCTTATCCTCTAGTCACTTTTGTCACAGCAGTGCCATCGAGCCTGTCACATAGCGCTCAGATATCAGTGGGCCTCACACAATCCAAAAGTGTCCAGTGTCCAAAAGTGTGTGCAGATATTCAAAATCTCCCTTATCCTCTAGTCACTTTTGTCACAGCAGTGCCATCGAGCCTGTCACATAGCGCTCAGATATCAGTGGGCCTCACACAATCCAAAAGTGTCCAAAAGTGTGTGCAAAAATTCAAAATCTCCCTTATCCTCTAGTCACTTTTGTCACAGCTGTGCCATCGAGCCTGTCACATAGCGCTCAGATATCAGTGGGCCTCACACAATCCAAAAGTGTCCAGTGTCCAAAAGTGTGTGCAGATATTCAAAATCTCCCTTATCCTCTAGTCACTTTTGTCACAGCAGTGCCATCGAGCCTGTCACATAGCGCTCAGATATCAGTGGGCCTCACACAATCCAAAAGTGTCCACTGTCCACAAGTGTGTGCAGAAATTCAAAATCTCCCCTGCCCTATAGACACCTTGTACCTTGTTTTACATTACTATATAGTTTGTTGGATTTTGTCTACATTTCTACCAAAAATGAGGAAGGCTGGTGGAAGAGGCCGTGGAATTGGGCGGGGGTTGGCAGCTGGTAATGATGGTGTTGGTGATGGATCTGATGGTAGTGGCAAGAGCAAAATAGGACCGAATGCAGGAGGTGCTGACCCTGCGTCATCGTCTGGCTACATAAGGCCTCGAACGCTTAGTTTTCTAGGAGTTGGCAAACCGCTTTTAAAGCCAGAGCATCAGGAAAAAGTTTTGTCTTACATTGCTGACTCAGCCTCCAGCTCTATCGCCTCCTCTTCTTCAGTTGTAAAAAGTAAAAGCACTGAGTCGTCATTGGAGGCTCATGTTCATGAACCACACCTTTCCTTGTGTCCTTCACCCCAACCAAGATTGAAGGATGACGCAGGCCATACTACTGATTACTCCATGAAGCTGTTTTCACATACCATGCCTGGATTATCAAGTGAAATGGTGAATTACCCAGGCCAAGATGAATCTGACATGGAGTGCACTGATGCACAGCCGCTGATGGATGATTCTGCTGGTACATTCACTCAGAGCACTACATTGTCCTCGCAGTGTACAGAGCCAGATTCTGACCCTGATGAGACTCAGGTGCCCCTTCCCGCACACTATACCACCATACACGGTGACACAGAGGAAGGTGCACATGACATAGAAGAGGAGGTGATGGATGACCCAGTTGTTGACCCAGATTGGCATCCATTGGGGGAAGAGGGTGCTGCTTCCAATAGCTCAGATGAGGAGCATCCACAGCAGACATCGACATCGCAACAGCTGTTATCTGGCAGGCCCGGAGCACTCCAAAGACAGGTTCCAAACATCAAAAGAGTTGCTGGATAGCTTGTCCAGAGGGTCAAAAGATCACAGCGTGCTAGGCCGCAAAATGTCTGCCAAAGTAGGAAGAGTGCAGTGTGGCACTTTTTTGACCAAAATCCTCATGATCAGGCCAAGGTTATCTGTAAGAAGTGCGCAAAGACCTTTAGCCGAGGGAAAAATCTGAAAAATTTGAATACCAGTTGCATGCTTAGACATTTAACCAGCATGCACTTGCAAGCGTGGACACAACACCAAACCTCAAGTGCCACATGTGCAACTGATCACAACGAAGGTAGTCAGCAACGCTACATTGTTTCCCCAACTGTAAGCCCACCGGTTAGCACAGCAGCAAATGTTGAGGTGTCGTTGCAAGGCCACAGCAGTCAGGGAATCCCACTGTTATATCAACGAAAGACTGATTCTAGGCCATCAGAAAGAACACCAACTCCATCACCATAATCAACCCTCTCTCAGTCCGCCCTGTCCACCGCTACTTCTACCATATTCAGCTCTCAAGTCCAGCTCACCCTCCCAGACACTATGAGTAGGTCAAGAAAGTACTCAGTCTCTCATCCGCATACACTGGGTTTGAACGCCCACATTGCCAAACTAATCTCGTTTGAGATGATGCCCTTTCGGTTGGTGGAAAGCACAGCTTTCCGCGAACTCATGGCCTATGCAGTACCACGCTATGACCTACCCAGTCGCCACTTCTTCTCTCGCAAAGCCATCCCAGCCCTCCACCATCATGTGAAAGACCGCATTGTCCATGCACTCAAGCAGTCAGTGAGCGGAAAGGTGCACCTCACTACTGATGCATGGTCCAGTCGGCATGGCCAGGGCCGTTACGTGTCCATCACTGCGCACTGGGTTAATGTGGTGGATGCAGGGTCCACAGGGGACAGCGGTGGTGGGACAGTGCTGCCTAGCCCACGGTATAGGAAACAGTTGGCTGTAGGCGTTCCACCCTCCTCCTCCTCCAAAAGCGAAAGCTCGTCCACAGAGCGCAGTCGTACGAGCACTCCATCTGCAGCTGCCACTGTTGCACACGATGTGTCCCCCTATCGTGCAGCTAGTGGAAAGCGTCAGCAGGCTGTGTTGCAGATGATGTGTTTGGGCGACAGACATACCGCTGAGGTGCTGGCCGAGTACTTGAAGCGACAAACTGAGTCATGGCTGGGCAGTGTACATCTTGAGGCAGGCAAGGTAGTTAGTGATAACGGCCGTAATTTTGTGGCAGCCATAGCCCTTTCAAAACTCAGCCACATACCTTGCTTGGCTCACACCTTGAACCTGGTGGTGCAGTGCTTCCTCAAAAATTATCTGGAGTTAACAGCCCTGCTCCAGAAGGTGCGAAGACTATGCGCGCACATCCGCCGGTCGCCTGTACACTCCGTTCGTATGCAGAAGCTGCAGCGATTGCTCCACCTTCCCAACCACAGCCTCATTATCGACATTGCATCAAGGTGGAACTCCACCCTGCACATGGTGGAGCGGCTGTGCGAGCAGAGGCAGGCCATAATGCATTTGTGGGAGGATACACGGCCAGGCACTTTGAGAGCAGACATGGAGTTGACAGGTGTGCAGTGGTCGAAGCTGAAAGACCTCTGTAAAGTCCTTCAGTGTTTTGAGGAATGCACACGGCTGGTAAGCGCAGAAAACGCCATCCTAAGCATGAGCATCCCACTTATGCGTCTGCTCATGCAAATTTTGACGCACCTTAAGGAGCAGGCGTCTGCAGCCAATGTTGATGAGGAGGAAGAGGAGGAGGGAATCCTTGATGACATTCAGCCATTGTCTGCTCAGGGACCTCTCCTGGACGAGGTGGAGGAAGAAGAGGAGGAGGAGGAGGATGATGGGGATGATTACTTAGGGGAGGAGGATGCATCTCGTGGGGCAAGTGAAAATGTTGGCGTGGCAAGGTCTGGTACAGGGTTTGTGCGTGACTGGAGGGATGTGGATTTGCCAGAAAGTGCTCCTCCACCCAGCACTCGCAGTGCATCATTGACACCGGGAACATTGGCCCACATGTCAGATTATGCCTTGTGGATCCTAAAAAGGGACCCCCGCATTGCCAAAATGATGAACGATGACGACTACTGGTTGGCCAGCATCCTGGATCCACGCTATAAAGGCAAATTACAAAACACCATGCCACAGGAGAACCTTGACCTAATATTGGCTAATAAACAAGCAACTCTGGTAAATCGGTTGCTTGAGGCATTCCCAGCACACAGCAGTGGTGATGGTTCTCACACGAGCCGTACGGGCCGGGGGCAGCTTGGCAGAGGTGTTCGTGGTGCACACAGCAGAAGTGGCGTTGGAGACAGGGGTTTCATGACAATGTTGTGGACTGATTTTTCAAATACCGCTCACACAACTGGTAATACTGCATCGATGGAAAGTGACAGGAGACAGCAGTTGTCAACTATGGTAACAAACTACTTTTCCTCCCATATCGATGTTCTCCCACACAGGTCATTCCCCTTTGACTATTGGGCCGCTAAACTGGACACCTGGCCTGAATTGGCCCAATATGCCTTACAGGAGCTCGCTTGCCCAGCTGCAAGTGTGCTATCGGAAAGAGTCTTCAGTGCAGCTGGATCAATCCTGACAGAAAAAAGGACCCGTCTGTCAACCCAAAATGTGGATGATCTAACCTTCATTAAAATGAACCACGCATGGGTTTCCAAGGATTTTGTCCCACCTTCCCCTGATGACACATAGGGTGACAGAAAAATGGCTTGCTTTGGTCCACCTCTTCCTGGTACTTCACCTATTTCGCCTTTTGCATCAGCTGAATGTCCAACATCAACATATGCCACTTTCAAAAACTCCCTAACTGTGCTGCCTCCCCCCCCATGGCCGGGGTCACCACCTACCGCACGACACCGTGCGAGTGCCGTTGCCCTGGACAGGTGGGTAGGCCGACTCTTGGGCGCGGGCACTGGCACAGGGTCCCTCATAGTGCAATCAAGTGTCTCTGACGGTGGTGGTGCACACCCGCCGTCAGACACACCGCTGTACTATGAGGGGCCCAGTGCCAGTACCGACGCCCACGAGTGGGCCCCCCTTGCTTGGGCAGGGCCCCAGCATTTGCAATCTTTACCTCTCCCTGCTCCTCCGCTGTGTAATCTGGGCCGTCAAATCCATACTGTGCCTGACACCGTCTGAGCCTGCCTCCTGAGACATATATTTTGAATGTGTACGCTATCCATACATGTTATCCAGGGATACGGTACCCTTTCTAACCTTTGTGCAATCACGTGCAATCCATACTGGGCCTAACACCGTCTGAGCCTGCCTCATGCTGTATAGACATATATTTTGAATGTGTACGCTATCCATACATGTTATCCAGGGATACGGTACCCTTTCTAACCTTTGTGCAATCACGTGCAATCCATACTGGGCCTAACACCGTCTGAGCCTGCCTCCTGAGACATATATTTTGAATGTGTACGCTATCCATACATGTTATCCAGGGATACGGTACCCTTTCTAACCTTTGTGCAATCACGTGCAATCCATACTGGGCCTAACACCATCTGAGCCTGCCTCCTGAGACATATATTTTGAATGTGTACGCTATCCATACATGTTATCCAGGGATACGGTACCCTTTCTAACCTTTGTGCAATCACGTGCAATCCATACTGGGCTTAACACCGTCTGAGCCTGCCTCATGCTGTATAGACATATATTTTGAATGTGTACGCTATCCATACATGTTATCCAGGGATACGGTACCCTTTCTAACCTTTGTGCAATCACGTGCAATCCATACTGGGCCTAACACCGTCTGAGCCTGCCTCATGCTGTATAGACATATATTTTGAATGTGTACGCTATCCATACATGTTATCCAGGGATACGGCACCCTTTCTAACCTTTGTGCAATCACGTGCAATCCATACTGGGCCTAACACCGTCTGAGCCTGCCTCCTGAGACATATATTTTGAATGTGTACGCTATCCATACATGTTATCCAGGGATACCGTACCCTTTCTAACCTTTGTGCAATCACGTGCAATCCATACTGGGCCTAACACCGTCTGAGCCTGCCTCATGCTGTATAGACATATATTTTGAATGTGTACGCTATCCATACATGTTATCCAGGGATACGGTACCCTTTCTAACCTTTGTGCAATCACGTGCAATCCATACTGGGCCTAACACCATCTGAGCCTGCCTCATGCTGTATAGACATATATTTTGAATGTGTACGCTATCCATACATGTTATCCGGGGATACGGTACCCTTTCTAACCTTTGTGCAATCATGTGCAATCCATACTGGGCCTAACACCGTCTGAGCCTGCCTCCTGAGACATATATTTTGAATGTGTACGCTATCCATACATGTTATCCAGGGATACGGTACCCTTTCTAACCTTTGTGCAATCACGTGCAATCCATACTGGGCCTAACACCGTCTGAGCCTGCCTCCTGAGACATATATTTTGAATGTGTACGCTATCCATACATGTTATCCAGGGATACGGTACCCTTTCTAACCTTTGTGCAATCACGTGCAATCCATACTGGGCCTAACACCGTCTGAGCCTGCCTCCTGAGACATATATTTTGAATGTGTACGCTATCCATACATGTTATCCAGGGATACCGTACCCTTTCTAACCTTTGTGCAATCACGTGCAATCCATACTGGGCCTAACACCGTCTGAGCCTGCCTCATGCTGTATAGACATATATTTTGAATGTGTACGCTATCCATACATGTTATCCAGGGATACGGTACCCTTTCTAACCTTTGTGCAATCACGTGCAATCCATACTGGGCCTAACACCATCTGAGCCTGCCTCATGCTGTATAGACATATATTTTGAATGTGTACGCTATCCATACATGTTATCCGGGGATACGGTACCCTTTCTAACCTTTGTGCAATCATGTGCAATCCATACTGGGCCTAACACCGTCTGAGCCTGCCTCCTGAGACATATATTTTGAATGTGTACGCTATCCATACATGTTATCCAGGGATACGGTACCCTTTCTAACCTTTGTGCAATCACGTGCAATCCATACTGGGCCTAACACCGTCTGAGCCTGCCTCCTGAGACATATATTTTGAATGTGTACGCTATCCATACATGTTATCCAGGGATACGGTACCCTTTCTAACCTTTGTGCAATCACGTGCAATCCATACTGGGCCTAACACCGTCTGAGCCTGCCTCCTGAGACATATATTTTGAATGTGTACGCTATCCATACATGTTATCCAGGGATACCGTACCCTTCCTAACCTTTGTGCAATCACGTGCAATCCATACTGGGCCTAACACCGTCTGAGCCTGCCTCATGCTGTATAGACATATATTTTGAATGTGTACGCTATCCATACATGTTATCCAGGGATACGGTACCCTTTCTAACCTTTGTGCAATCACGTGCAATCCATACTGGGCCTAACACCGTCTGAGCCTGCCTCATGCTGTATAGACATATATTTTGAATGTGTACGCTATCCATACATGTTATCCGGGGATACGGTACCCTTTCTAACCTTTGTGCAATCACGTGCAATCCATACTGGGCCTAACACCGTCTGAGCCTGCCTCCTGAGACATATATTTTGAATGTGTACGCTATCCATACATGTTATCCAGGGATACGGTACCCTTTCTAACCTTTGTGCAATCACGTGCAATCCATACTGGGCCTAACACCGTCTGAGCCTGCCTCCTGAGACATATTTTTTGAATGTGTACGCTATCCATACATGTTATCCAGGGATACGGTACCCTTTCTAACCTTTGTGCAATCACGCGCAATCCATACTGGGCCTAACACCGTCTGAGCCTGCCTCATGCTGTATAGACATATATTTTGAATGTGTACGCTATCCATACATGTTATCCAGGGATACGGTACCCTTTCTAACCTTTGTGCAATCACGTGCAATCCATACTGGGCCTAACACCGTCTGAGCCTGCCTCCTGAGACATATATTTTGAATGTGTACGCTATCCATACATGTTATCCAGGGATACGGTACCCTTTCTAACCTTTGTGCAATCACGTGCAATCCATACTGGGCCTAACACCGTCTGAGCCTGCCTCCTGAGACATATATTTTGAATGTGTACGCTATCCATACATGTTATCCAGGGATACGGTACCCTTTCTAACCTTTGTGCAATCACGTGCAATCCATACTGGGCCTAACACCGTCTGAGCCTGCCTCATGCTGTATAGACATATATTTTGAATGTGTACGCTATCCATACATGTTATCCGGGGATACGGTACCCTTTCTAACCTTTGTGCAATCACGTGCAATCCATACTGGGCCTAACACCGTCTGAGCCTGCCTCCTGAGACATATATTTTGAATGTGTACGCTATCCATACATGTTATCTGGGGATACGGTACCCTTTCTCACCTTTGTGCAATCACGTGTAATCCATACTGGGCGTGAGAACGGCTGGCGAGCTGTTAAGCAAGCTACAGCACCTGTCCAGACAAGTACAGGGATTCCCTAGCGAGGAGACTTATTTGATTGTTTTCAATGTTGGGACAGCAATTTTTGGGGAGCACTATACTCTGGAGAATGATAGATGGGGCCCACCATACACTGGAACATTCCAAAGGTGGACATCAGACACTGGAGCAGCATTTACAGGGCCCATTATACACTAGAGCATTAGAAATGGGGCCCATTATGTTTGGAGCATTATTTGGGCCCATAAGACAGTGGAGCTTCATCCATGGGGACCAACATATACTGTAGCATTATGTGGAGCTCATCATATACTGTTTCAAACATTATATGGGACCAATGATTCTGTATGGAGAAATAGATGGACCTCGTCATGAGATGTAAAAAGTGAGGTATTTTTCATTGTACTATACCGCTATTTCTCTGCCGTATCGGAGCATGATGAGTTGTGGTATGTGTTAAAGGGGCGCTCTTTCGCCCAGGGCACATGAAGACCTGGAGCCAGCCCTCCCCCCCCCCACAGTTTGTAGCCAAATAACCCCCATTTTTCAGTGCGTAACTTGTATTATGAAGTTAATTAAGGTTGACAAGCTTAAGAAAGAAGAATTGATACTTTTGGCATTCAAATGGGCACTGTAGGTGTGTTTCCTGTCCTCCTCTCACTGCCGACTTTTATTCCCCATAGACTTACATTGGGTTTCGTGTTTCGGGACGACCCCGACTTTTCCCTATAATCGGACGATCTTGCTCGACCCGACTTTTGGAAAAGTCGGGTCGCTCAACTCTAGTCTGGACTATTGTAACTCTCTTCTAATCGGTCTCCCTCTTACCAAACTCTCCCTTCTCCAATCCATCCTGAATGCTGCAGCTAGGATCATATTCCCTCACCAATCGTTATACCGATGCCTCTACCTTGTGCCAGTCCTTACACTGGCTACCCATCCACTCCAGAATTCAGTATAAACTTATTACCCTCACCCACAAAGCCCTCCATGGCTCAGCACCACCCTACATCTCCTCCCTCATCTCAGCCTACCACCCTACCCGTGCCCTCCGTTCTGCAAATGACCTGAGGTTAACATCCTCATTAATCAGAACCTCCCACTCCCATCTCCAAGACTTTTCACGTGCCGCGTCAATTGATTGGAATGCACTACCCAGGCTAGTACGATTAATCCCCAATCCCCACAGTTTTAAGCGTGCCTTAAAAACACATTTGTTCAGACTGGCCTATCGCCTCAACGCATTAACCTAAATATCCCTGTGTGGCTCATTTCAAAATTTTTTACCATAACCAGGTTCCTCGCATCATGTTCTCACATGCTTTTTGCATTTAATAGCCCTCTGTGTCTGTACTGTTACATATTTAGACTGTTACCTGGTTCATGCAGCAACAGGAACACCTTCTTACACTAGGGATGGTCCAAACAATAAAAACAATAAAAGCAATTGTTACCATCCACCTTTTGTGTCTCCCCTTTTTCCTTATAGATGGTAAGCTTGCGAGCAGGGCCCACATTCCTCTTGGTATCTGTTTTGATCTATGTGTTTATTGCTATGCTGTGCTTGTCTGTAGAAGTCCCCTCTATAATGTAAAGTGCTGCAGAATATGTTGGCGCTATAGAAATAAAATTATTATTATATTATTATGCAGACCAGGAAAGGGGGGTGAGGGTGACCATACATACCAGCAAAGGAGGGTGAGGGGGACCATGCATACCAGCAATGGGGGGAGGGGGACCATGCATACCAGCAAAGGGGGGAGGGGGACCATGCATACCAGGAAAGGGGGGTGAGGGTGACCATACATACCAGCAATGGGGGGAGGGAGACCGTGCATACCAGCAATGGGGGGTAGGGGGACCATGCATACCAGGAAAGGGGGGTGAGGGTGACCATGCATACCAGGAAAGGGGGGTGAGGGTGACCATGCATACCAGGATAAGGGGGTGAGGGTGACCATGCATACCAGGATAAGGGGATGAGGGTGCCCATGCTTACCAGGAAAGGGAGGTGAGGGGACCATGCATACCAGGAAAGGGGGGTGACGGGACCATGCATACCAGGAAAGGGAGGTGAGGGGCCATGCATACCAGGAAAGAGGGATGACGGGACCATGAATAACAGGAAAGGGGGGTGAGGGGACCATGCATACCAGGAAAGGGGGGTGACAGGACCATGCATACCAGGAGAGGGGGGTGAGGGGGACCATGCATGCCAGGATTGGGGGGTGAGAGGACCATGCATTCCAGGATTGGAGGATGAGGGGACCATGCTTACCAGGATTGGGGGTGAGGGGTACCATGCATATAAAGATTGGGGGGTGAGAGGACCATGCATATCAGGATTGGGGCATGAGGGTGTCAAGGTGAAAATATATTTTCTTATATAACTTTTATATTTTTATACTGTGAAACAATAAGTTTTTCCTAATTGCTTGCTAATGCAAATGTAACTGTATTAAAGATGGCTGCCAGTGTTCACTTTCACTTAAATTCAGTGTCTAAAGAGTTAAGTTAAGTTTCATTTCTCCTAAAAAAGATAACTCAGGAATGTGAAGAAGAAGTAACCATCGGGAGACATTTTGACGAATCAGAGAGAGACTGGACACTAGATGTATACTGCATAAACCCCGCCTAATGCACGCCTTCCCCTAACACTCAATATAGTATTGTGTATTTGTAAATAAAAGTCAGTTGTTGTACTGCTCCTGACAGGTGTGGATGCAGGACATTAGCTAAGACTGAATCAGCTGCGTGTCTGAGTCATTCTTAATCGGTACCAGATGTTTTGCGCTCGCACAATGATTTGGAATGACTGGTGAATGAGGATTCATTGTCGTTTACGACCCCGACAATTTGGAGCCCAACGGGGGGCGTGGACAGTGATCCGAGGCTCCTCTGGACCCATGCCTGGATGTCTGTGGATGATACCTGTAGTGGCTGACCTCGAGGACTGATCACCCTCCAAAACACGGTAAGTGAGATCATATACACTGTATGTGTCACACTTGCTAGTGTCTCAGCCGTTATTGGTTTGTCTGTGGTCTCCTTGGGTCTGAGGGGTGACCGGTCGAGTGGTGAGACTGAGTGCGATCCTGTGCCACGCTCTGAACCAGCAACTGAGAGACGTCGCATTCTGCGCGTCCTCGTGTACACCACACCTCCTCCACCGGTCATTGTACTCCATTCAACCACCCTACCCGTGACTATCGTCTAGTAGTGAAGTGGAGTGATAAATTGAGCTAGTTGCAGATTGTGGGGCAACCTAGAGGAAGGGATAGGAGACGCAGCCTCTGTGATATTGTACCAGCTAGGTAATTAAGATGTCCCGAGAAGGGACCACCTGTATTTCTGTGGAGGGCTCTCACTAGGAGACCGCCTCCCGACTGTTGGAATATCGTGGCAGGATAATCTGTTAATCACTGCTGTTCAAGGTTAGGGAAAGGAAATATTGAGCGCGAGGCTCTTTTCCTAGTACGTCGAACGTGAGGCTCCGTACTGTGGAACATCAGTGTTGATATCGCTACCAGTGGTTTTTCTGCAGAGAACCATAGTATTCTGTAAGAGTCATGCTGCGTATCTTAAAGCAGAAGAAGTCTGTGCCCCACAAGTTAGATGAGGATGCTGTGGAGGTCAAGGCAATAGTAGCGTCACGGGAAGGCAAGAAGGCAGTCAAGAATGTTGAGAGATTGTATAAGCATGTAGGATTGCCCTCGTCAGGGAGATTACAGCCGGCTATGTGGCATAATCTCATAGAGAACAAACGAGGCATGTTGAAAGATAAAGGATTGTTAGAACAAGCACAAGCTCATCTGCGAGTTGCGCGAGGCTTGAAGAATGAAGGATGGAAAGAGATTGATGGGGAAGGAGGATCAGACAATGCGGAACCTGTGTTTGGTTATAAAATGCCTTTGAACTGTGATCTTATAGATTGTAAAATGGCCGCCGTGCCACTGATGATGAAAATGCAGTCCCAACCACCGCCCTATAATGGCGACAAGACGAGCTCTCCAGAAACGTGGGTGTGTCCTGTTTGTGGCGTGCAGAATCCAACCTGGGTGGAAACCTGCCGTGTGTGTGGGGCGGGCCGGCCTTGGGGTTCCGCCCAGACCATGGACGGAAGTGGGGCATGCCACGCCTCCACCGGCAGCCATCTTGGTGCACCCGGAATTCCTCCCCAGCCACTATGTCCACTGGTAACACTTTCCGGCGAGTACTATCAGGGACCACCACTTCCTGAGAAACCTCCGGCACCGACCGATGCTGTTCCCACCTCTAATGTTCCTGTTTCTGTTCCGGCCTCTGGGCCTAGTCTCCCGGTGCAACCCACTGTGATATTTGTAAATACACCTGGTCAAGGTCCCTTCACTCTTGATGCCCTGACCGGCAGTACGGCTTTCCGGTCCGTAATGCGTATGAGGCGCCAAGCTATCGGAGATGATGAGGGATCAGAAGATTCTTACAATCAGGTTGCTACAATTCCCCCTGCCCCGCCACTGCTATTAAGTCCGTTGTCCGTTCGAATCCCCCCGGCCCGGAAGGAGCCCACTACCTACCCCTCTCAACAAATCCTCTAGGTTGCCCCATGACCCTGAAATCTGGTTCCCCTGTCATTCACGCTATTACATCACACCTCAGGGCTCCCAGGTTCTTTTCTCAGTGGGGTATGGGGACATAGTTACCCACCAGGTAGGAGCCATAGTGAACCCAGCTAACTCTACCCTGTCGCATAGAGGTGGTTTGGCCCAACAGATAGCTAAAAAGGGAGGCCCAGCCATAACCCAAGAGTGTCAGGCCTACCTTACCAATTATGGCCCCTTGCATCCAGGAGACGCTATGTCCACCCAGGGAGGGAATTTGCCCTGTGATATAGTGTTACACACTGCAGGCCCTATATATGATTACAGGACACCCGAGCATTGCCGTACAATATTGCAGACCGCCTTACAGACAGTGCTTATCTTTGCAGGACGGCTAGGGAGAGATACACTTCCTCGTAGAACTTTGGCTATACCATTGATATCTTCAGGACTCTTTGGATACCCACTGGGCCCCTGTATGAAGGAACACGTTGAAGTCATCAAGAATTGTCTCCAATCAACCCCAGATCTCGATTTACAAGAAGTTAGGATCGTCTGTTACCATGAATCCGGATTAGAGGGCATCATGCCCTTGGTAGCTGAATACATGATACCACTGATGCACACAGGTATAAAGCCCCTGGATGAGGTAATACCCACAGCACCCCCAACTGCCCCGAAGGATGAGGCAGTGACACATGACGAAGAAGAAGAAGGGCTGAAGCTGAAATACAAACCCTTCACTCCGGTACAAATTGATGCTATTGTTAACAAGTTACCTGACCCGGACAAATTTCCCATGCAGTATGTAAGGAAACTGGAACAGACTAGGAGCATCTACGGGGCTACATGGTCTGATCTATCAGGCATCACCTCAATCAAAGCCTCCGAATATTTTCTCCCCACCATCATGAAGGAATTGAACCCCACTAAAGCAGGACCTCTCAACAAGTTCAAGTCTGGAAAGGAGTTTATCGCTCAACTCACAAAGTGGGCCCAGGGTCGTCTCTGTGACGAAGCAGGATCAATACAGGATATACAACAAGAATCTGGTGAAGCTGTGGAGAAATACGCTGCCAGACTAACTATGCAGTTTGAAGACTTGGGTTATTCAACTCATGTGAAGACGCAGGCAGCCTTGTTGGTCCGTGCTTTTATTGATGGTCTGGAAGATCCACTGAAGGATAAGGTCATGAAGCTTCGTCCCGAATTACCTGATGGTCCCCTAAAACAGGCCCTCACTGTTGTGAAGAGTTATCAGAAAATGCTTCAAAGGGAAGAAAAAGAAGCAGAAAAGGAAGCAGAGAAGGAAGCACAGAAGGACAAAGGCAAGAAGAAACCAGCCATGTATATGGCAGAAGCCTCAGAAGTACCTGTTATGGTGTATCAGGCTCAGGATCGGTATGGATCACCACGCTTGAGGCCGAGAGGGTCCCAGGGCCAAAACTACAGGGACAGACCAGTTCGTGATGACCAAGGGAGACCTCTGTGTTGGGAGTGTGCCAGCCCTGGTCATATGAGAAGAAGTTGTCCTCGCAGGGGGCACCCTCAGAGACCTCTTCCTCCTCCACACTCATGAAGTTCAGGCCAACCGGTGCCCACTTTTCCCGCCACCTGTACTTCCTCGTCTTGTGGTACAGTGACCCTGGAAGTGGACAATCAACCTCTCAAGTTCTTAGTGGACACTGGGGCGGCCACCTCTGTTATCTCTTCATCTCAGCTGCCTCCTACAATCTCCCTGTCTTCAGATTTCCTCACATGTATTGGAGTTGAAGGTCAACAAACCTCATCACCACTCACTGTTCCCGTCCCAGCTGGCCCATTCTCTGGTGTCTTTGCCAAATTTCTGGTGTCTGAAACCTGCCCCGTCAACCTTCTAGGAGCTGACCTCCTTCAAAGGCTTCACGCTACCATCATCTTCGGTGATCAAGGGATGGAATTGCAATTACAAGATTCTGCCTCACAACAAGGCACTGAAGATCGTTGTGTCCTTAAGGCTTTCCCTCTGATGATGATGACTCTGCAAACGACACCTTCCCCGGATTTGCCCAATCTACCTACCACTCTGTGGTCAACTGGACCTGAGGATGTGGGTCTGCTCAAAGTGCCTCCAGTAAAAGTCCACCTCAAACCTGGGCACCCATACCCCAGACTACCTCAGTATCCGCTTAAGGCTGCCCAAGAGCGGAGCCTTGGAGTTCAGATTACCTCCCTCTTACATTCTGGAGTGCTAATCAGATGTGTTTCACCCTGTAACACACCCCTGTTTCCAGTGAAGAAGAAGACAGCTCCTGGAGACCCTCCGAAGTACAGACTTGTACAGGACCTCAGAGCAGTCAATTCAGCCACCATCTTGGAAACTCCTGTGGTACCCAACCCAAACACCTTGCTTTCTCAAGTGCCTACTTCAGCAACACTCTTCACCATTATTGACCTGGCTAATGCTTTCTTCAGTGTCCCGCTTCATGAAGACTCACAGTTTTTATTTGCCTTCACGTTTCAAGGATCTCAGCTGACCTGGACCAGGACACCACAGGGTGCCCAGAACTCCCCTAACCAGTTCACTCATGCTATGAAGATGACCCTGGATCCGTGGGTGTTACAGAATCTTCATGTCACGCTTCTCCAGTATGTTGATGACCTACTCCTCTGTGGAACTGAAGAGAATCTGTTTGCTGCTTCTGAGTCCTTGCTCCTTTTTCTTCATTCTGCCAACTGCAAAGTCTCAAAGGCCAAGGTCCAGTGGTGCAAAGAGAAAGTCGTCTTCCTCGGACACTGCATCTCTCAAGGCTCGAGACACCTCACCGAGGATAGAAAACATGCAATCGAGGATATCCCTTATCCAAAGACATACTCTGCTATGCAGTCTTTCTTAGGACTCATTACCTACTGCAGACAGTGGATTCCGGATGCTTCAAGACTCATGCAACCTTTGTATGATTGCCTCAAGACTGGAGGACCGGACTGGGATCATGCTGAAAATCCGTATATCTATGCTCAGCAAAAGGACTGTTTCCTGGCTCTCAAGGAAGCTGTTGTCAGCGCCCCTGCTCTGGGTCTCCCTGACTACACTCAGCCGTTTCATCTCTTTGTTTCAGAATCTGAAGGACATGCCTCTGGTGTGCTGGCACAGAAACATGCTGATCGTTTCCGTCCTCTGGCCTACTACTCAGCCAGGCTAGACCCTGTTGCCAGAACTGCTCCTTCCTGTCTCAAGGCTGTGCATGCAGCCCATGTTCTTCTGGATAAGTCTGCTGACATAGCACTTGGTCATGACTTGGTCATTCAAGCTGGACATGATCTCTCTGCTGTCCTCCAACAAACATCTCCTAAGCATCTAACGAGCCAAAGACATCTCAGACTTCAGTGCTCTCTACTTCTGCCCTCCAACATCACCTTCCAGAAATGTACTACCATCAACCCAGCCACTTTGCTTCCACATTCTAGGGGGGAGTTCCCTGACGGGTATAAGGACTTACCAGACGGGAGGTCACCTGATGACCCGCATGACTGTATAAAAGCACTGGAACAAGAAGCCTCTGCACCACAAAATGTGGTAACTCAAGAACTTCTCAACCCTGATTTGCAACTATGGACTGATGGATCTCGATTTGCAGACTCTTATGGCAAGTTCCACACTGGATATGCGGTCACCACTGAAACAGAAGTCCTTCTGGCTGAAGCCTTGCCACCTCACCTTTCGGCTCAAGAAGCCGAACTTGTGGCCCTACAACAAGCATGTTATCTAGCAGAAGGGAAGACGGCCAATGTCTACACTGACTCAAGATACGGCTATGGAATCTGTCACGATTTTGGATTCCTGTGGAAGTCCCGAGGGTTCATTACGGCTACAGGAACCCCTGTTAAACATGCACTAAGGATTAAAGCCCTGATGAAGGCATTGGAGCTACCTGTACAAATTGCGGTGATCAAGGTCAAAGCTCACGGGAAAGTCAATTCGAAGGAGACTAGAGGAAACCATTTAGCAGATCAAGCTGCCAAAGCTGCTGCCATAAAGAATGTCTCAGCAAAGTGGGAAGAAGAAGAAACAGCACCAGAAAAACCCTGTTGGGAAGGCACTGATACACCTGTGATGCCTGTGCTTACCAGAGCACAAACAAGAGAACAGGCAACCAAAGAAGCTACCCAAGCCGAAGAAGAACGAGACTTTGAGAAGTCCGAAGCCCGAAGAAAGAAGAGGGAGTTGATAGAAGACATGGAAATGGAATACCCTGCCACCGGATCTGTCTGGAAGCCAGCCCGACCACCTGAAGAGAGATTGTGGGAAGAACAAAAGTTGACCTCTAAAGAAGAAAAGAAGCAGTGGGAAGCTGCAGGAGCCATTCATGGGAATCGTAGTTCTGCCGGACAATACCAATTTCCTAGACTCTATAAGGTGGATGGGAAACCCTGTCTACCCAAAAGAATGTATCCAGCCGTTGCAGCATGGGCTCATGGATCAACTCATCGAGGAAAGAACCAAGCTCTGGCCTGTATCAAGAAGCTCTACTGGGCCCCAGGAATCTCTACCACTGTCACAGCCTACTCAAGAGCCTGCCCAGTCTGTGCCATCTGTAACCCAACAGCCACCGCCAAGGTTCCACTTCAGCATCTTGCCAAACCAGACTACCCTTGGCAGAGAATCCAGGTTGATCATATTCAGATGCCCAAGTCAGGAAAGTATGAGTACGTCCTAGTGGCTGTGGATATGTTCTCAGGATGGCCCGAAGCCTACTCAGTGACCAACATGACTGCCAAAACTACAGCTAAGAAGCTCATCACTGAAATTTCGTGCAGATTTGGAATTCCCGAAGTTGTTGAATCAGATCAAGGCCCAGCCTTCACTGCCAATGTCTACGAGGAATTGTGGCACATGTTAGGGACAGATTTGGGTCTGCACACCCCCTATCACCCCTCCAGTTCAGCCAAAGTTGAGAGAATGAACTCCACAATTAAGACCCAGTTGCTTAAAATGAGCCAGGACTACCCACTCCCATGGCCAGATTTGCTCCCCGTGGTCCTATACCATATCAGACACACCCCACAGGGAAAACACGGCCTGACTCCCTTTGAGATTCTTTTTGGTGCTCCACCTAAAATAGGAGACATTAGGCCACAAGAGTTGTCTGAGACAAATGATAAAGTTGTACAATTTGTGATTGCATTGTCTAAGGAACTGTCTAACACCCACTCTACAGTTTCTGCTTCTCTTCCAGAATCCACAGGTGACGTGGTCCATGACTTTGTGTCAGGAGACCTGGTGTATGTGAAAAAGTTTGTGCGCAGAGATTGTCTCCAGCCGAGATTTGAAGGACCCTACACGGTGATCCTGGTCACCCCCACTGCAGTAAAACTTGAAGGAAAGAGCACCTGGATTCACGCTTCACACTGTAAAAGAGACCGAACCAGTGTTTAGTCACAGTAGTGACTGAAGGGGAATGTTGCTGTTGTTTTTGACCTTGGGACTGGGGGCCATCCTCGCCCCTACCTCTTCGGCCCCTATTGTAAATAAGAATTCTGGTCCCTTTATTCTCTGGGTAAACCTGACAGCCCCGGTGAATATCTGGCGATTTGATTTCTGTGATGTAGTCAAGTGCCTTGAGACTGAACGGGTGGTAGAGGGGATCATCCAGTTCTATATGTGTGTTACCAGACAAGACAACAATAATTGTCATTATTGGACAGATGCTGCCTGGAGTACGGGGAATGATTGGGGATATAAACCTAGCGAAGCCATGTTCCCCAAGGATGGGACGGGTAGGAGTCTTCGTGAGAGAATGCATCTAACAGCCCTTCTGCAACCATTTAGGGGCTGTAAATGGGGTAGAAGCTGTCACCCCCTTCTCCTAAATCTTGAAAGCCCTCAATCTGCTGATCTGCAGACGTTCGTACTAGGAAGGCATTATAATTATGTATTTAGTGCTGGACCTTATGCGTATTTAGGCCATATACGGCTTCAGGATATTAGCTTCAGACCAACCAAGGCCCCCGTTACCAGTACACCTAAAATAGGCCCAGGTGAGCGTTTGCAAAATGTAGTTAATGAAGTGATCCCCATTCCAGGTCTCAGTTGGCAAGAGGTTTTCTCCATAGAAACACAAACAGCCCCAAGGAAAAATTTGTGGTTAGAATGGGTGAGGTACAATGTAAAAGTCCAGAATATCTCTGTAGGATGTATTGCTTGTGCTGCTGCGAATACACACCTATACACACATGCATTGCTTTTCCCTGATGACAACACCACTGCCTGTGTCATGAATTTGTTGAAAGGTTTGAAGCCCACTGATTGCCCAGATTACGTCCCACTAATTCATAAGGAACCCAAACTAAAGGTCCCAGGAGAAGTAACTGTATTAGCTGACAATTACACCTGCTATAATTCCCACGACACCACAGGTACACCAGTAGGGATCTTCGAGACAGGTTTCTGCAAAGAGAATAGTTCTCTAGATACTGACTTGTTAATCAAACATACACAATATATGTATGACATTTATTGGTTATGTGGAGATGGTAAGCTCCGTCCTAGGTTGCCAAATGCCTGGACAGGCCAATGCACCCTTGTTAAACTAGCTATGCAGTTCAAGATTCTACCCTGGGATCCAAAGATACCTGATGAACCTACCAGGAAAAGGAGAAGCCTCGATCAGCTCCATATGAGTTATGAAGAAGATCCACTAGTATATATTGATGCTATTGGAGTGCCAAGGGGGGTGCCTGACCAATTTAAAGCCCAGAACCAGATCTATGCTGGCTTTGCTTCTATAATCCCACAGGTGCAGATTAATAAAAATGTTGAATGGATCAATTACATATATTACAGTGAACAAAGGTTTGTCAATTTCAGCCAAGATGCCTTCCAAGGTATAGTTGAAGAATTGGGCCCTAACACTAGAATGACACTCCAAAATCGACTAGCCCTTGATATGATATTAGCTGAGAAAGGAGGAGTTTGTGGGATGGTGGGAGAGGAGTGTTGTACCTATATCCCTCAGAACTCTGGAGTGAATGGAAAAACCATGATAGCCCTTAAAAAGATAACTGGGTTAGCAGCAGAATTGAAAACTAATGCTGGAGTAGACACATCTTTCTTTTCCGGCTGGTTGGGTGGACTCAAGGGATTCCTTCAACAAGCTTGTATAGTACTGATTGCCCTCCTTGTAATTGGATCAATAACTCTTTGTTGTGTTATTCCCTTGTATAAAAAGGTTATTGCCAAAGCAACTCCGACTGGCACCTTCCTCAATCAAGAAGTAGACCCACCAGAGTACGATGGTACTGATCTAGGGAAGATCCCTAAGTATATTCCCCTCAAGAGAGTAGACAAAACCCCCCATTCTCAGATGAAGTTAAGAGACTTAGTTTAGGGACAGCGGGAGAACTCCATGTGAGGTTAGTGAAGGGTTCAGCTGCCTGGAGGCCTCTCGCTAGGGGAGAGCTTCTGAGGTGTCTGGATGAAGAAATCCACCTCCCCTTTTCCCATCACATGGACAGTCTCGAAGGATCTTTCATTAAGGGAAAAACTTAGTGTTTAGGGGGGATTGTCAAGGTGAAAATATATTTTCTTATATAACTTTTATATTTTTATACTGTGAAACAATAAGTTTTTCCTAATTGCTTGCTAATGCAAATGTAACTGTATTAAAGATGGCTGCCAGTGTTCACTTTCACTTAAATTCAGTGTCTAAAGAGTTAAGTTAAGTTTCATTTCTCCTAAAAAAGATAACTCAGGAATGTGAAGAAGAAGTAACCATCGGGAGACGTTTTGACGAATCAGAGAGAGACTGGACACTAGATGTATACTGCATAAACCCCGCCTAATGCACGCCTTCCCCTAACACTCAATATAGTATTGTGTATTTGTAAATAAAAGTCAGTTGTTGTACTGCTCCTGACAGGTGTGGATGCAGGACATTAGCTAAGACTGAATCAGCTGCGTGTCTGAGTCATTCTTAATCGGTACCAGATGTTTTGCGCTCGCACAATGATTTGG
The DNA here is from genome assembly GCF_039654945.1 of Dendrobates tinctorius. Classification (NCBI taxonomy): domain Eukaryota; kingdom Metazoa; phylum Chordata; class Amphibia; order Anura; family Dendrobatidae; genus Dendrobates; species Dendrobates tinctorius. The sequence continues at coordinate 1,011,773 of NW_027361814.1, read as the reverse complement.
AATGACTGGTGAATGAGGATTCATTGTCGTTTACGACCCCGACAAGGGGACATGCATACCACGAAAGGGGGGTGACAGGACTATGCATACCAGGAAAGGGGGGTGAGGAGGACCATGCATACCAGTAAAGGGGGGTGAGGGAACCATGCTTACCAGGAAAGAGGGGTGAGAGGACCATGCATATCAGGACTGGAGGGTGAGAGGACCATGCATTCCAGGATTGGGGGGTGAGGGGATCATGCATACCGGGATGGGGGGAGAGGTACCATGCATATCAGGATTGGGGGATGAGAGGACCATGCATATCAGGATTGGGGGGGTGCATTATTGCATTATTATTAAAACTTCATAAATAAACTAGATGTGTATTTCCTGAAGGAAGTACAGATAGTGGTTTGAAATGGTGCCTGGGCTGCCCCTTTAAGAGAGACTTGCCTGCTGCCCCTGCAAGACTTTCAAGTCAGGATCCGTTTTAACTGTGGGTGCCTCTCAGGGGCCACTTTGGCCTCAGGGTCTGATTTGGTGGGTGGGGCCCCTCAGGATCCGATTTGGTGGCCTGGACTCCTCAGGGCTTGAATTGGTGGCCGGGATCCCTCAGGGTCCGATTTTGTGGGTGTGGCCCCTAAGGGTCCGATTTTGTGGGTGTGGCCCCTCAGGGTCCGATTTTGTGGGTGGGGCCCCTCAAGGTCCGATTTTGTGACCGGGGCCCCTCAGGGTCCGATTTTGTGGGTGGGGCCCCTCAGGGTCCGATTTTGTGGCCGGGGCCCCTCAGGGTCCGATTTTGAGGCCGGGGCCCCTCAGGGACCGATTTGGTGGGCAGGGCCCCTCTGGGTCCGATTTGATGGGTGGGGCCCCTCTGGGTCCGATTTGGTGGGCGGGGCCCCTCAGGGTCCAATTTGGTGGGCGGGGCCACTCTGGGTCTGATTTGGTGGGCAGGGCCACTCTGGGTCCGATTTGGTGGGCGGAGCCCCTTAGTGTCCGATATTGTGGGTGGCGCCCCTCAGGGTTCGATTTTGAGGCCGGGGCCCCTCAAGGTCTGATTTTGTGGGTGTGGCCCCTAAGGGTCCGATTTTGTGGGTGTGGCCCCTCAGGGTCCGATTTTGTGGGTGGGGCCCCTCAAGGTCCGATTTTGTGACCGGGGCCCCTCAGGGTCCGATTTTGTGGGTGGGGCCCCTCAGGGTCCGATTTTGTGGCCGGGGCCCCTAATGGTCCGATTTTTTGGTTGGGGCCCCTCAGGGTCCGATTTGGTGGGCGGGGCCCCTCTGGGTCCGATTTGATGGGTGGGGCCCCTCTGGGTCCGATTTGGTGGGCGGGGCCCCTCAGGGTCCGATTTGGTGGGCGGGGCCACTCTGGGTCTGATTTGGTGGGCAGGGCCACTCTGGGTCCGATTTGGTGGGCAGAGCCCCTTAGTGTCCGATATTGTGGGTGGTGCCCCTCAGGGTCCGATTTTGTGGCCGGGGCCCCTCAAGGTCCGATTTTGTGACCGGGGCCCCTCAGGGTCCGATTTTGTGGGTGGGGCCCCTCAGGGTCCGATTTTGAGGCCGGGGCCTCTCAGGGTCCGATTTTGTGGCCGGGACCCCTCAGGGTCCGATTTTTTGGTTGGGGCCCCTCAGGGTCTGATTTGGTGGGCGGGGCCCCTCAGGGTCCGATTTGGTGGGCGGGGCCCCTCTGGGTCCGATTTGATGGGTGGGGCCCCTCTGGGTCCGATTTGGTGGGCGGGGCCCCTCAGGGTCCGATTTGGTGGGCAGGGCCCCTCAGGGTCCGATTTGGTGGGCGGGGCCCCTCTGGGTCCGATTTGATGGGTGGGGCCCCTCTGGGTCCGATTTGGTAGGCGGGGCCCCTCAGGGTCCGATTTGGTGGGCGGAGCCCCTCAGGGTCCGATTTGGTGGGCGGGGCCACTCTGGGTCTGATTTGGTGGGTGGGGCCCCTCAGGGTCCGATTTGGTGGGCGGGGCCACTCTGGGTCCGATTTGGAGGCCAGGGTGGCTCAGTCTACGATTTGTAGGCCAGGGTCGATCAGCCTCCGATTTGGAGCTTGGGGTCACTCAGCTTTCGATTTGGCGCGCCGGCCCTTCAAGACTCATTTTGGTGCGTCGGCCCTTTAAGAATCACTGAGGCGCGTTGGCCGTTTAAGAGCCAGTTTGGCGCACTGGGCTTCTAAATCCACTTTTGGCGCACATTCTCTCTCAGGGGCATGCGTCATGTGTTGAAGTTAGATTTGCATTTGTGCTCTGGGTTTCGCTTTAAGAGCTGATATTATCTGCCAGAAACTCTGTCCTGGAGGGGTCATGAAAAGTTTGCAGGCGTTGGCATAGTAACTGGGTGTGCCTGCGTATATCAATGAGCTTAACAGATATTTGAATCGCCTCACGACTGCCCCATGTTTTCCCTATGGCAAAACTTTCCAATTGAAATGCATTGAGACAATGCATTCCAATGACAGGAAAATGTTTTTTCAAATGCAAATTGCGCAAAAACTATAAATATGATCAACATGAAAAATACTTAGCACACCTCTCGTGAACACTGGCTTCGAAACGACACCTCAACGGAGTCCGTGCGTGTAGCGGTTCGGGCCGCATTAATTGCGTAAATCAACTGAATAATAATAACTAGATGTGTATTTCCTGAAGGAAGTACAGATAGTGCTTTGAAATCGTGCCCGGGATACCCCTTTAAGAGAGACTTGCCTGCTGCCCCTGCAAGACTTTCAACTCAGGATCCATTTTAACTGTGGGTGCCTCTCAGGGGCCACGTTGGCCTGTGGGGCCCCTCAGGGTCTGATTTGGTGGGTGGGGCCCCTCAGGATCCGATTCGGTGGCCTGGGCTCCTCGGGGCTTGAAATGGTGGATGGGATCCCTCAGGGTCAGATTTTGTGGCCGGAGCCTCTCGGTCCGATTTTGTGAGTGGGGCCCCTTGGGGTCCGATTTTGTGGGTGGAGCCCCTATGGGTCCAATTTGGTGGGCGGGGCCCCTCTGGGTCCGATTTGGTGGGCGGGGCCCCTCAGGGTTTGGTTTGGTGGGCAGGGCCCATCAGAGTCCGATTTGGTGGGTGGGGCCCCTCAGGGTCTGATTTGGTGGGCGGGGCCTCTCTGGGTCCTATTTGGTGGGCGGGGACACTCTGGGTCCTATTTGGTGGGCGGGGCCAATCTGGGTCCGATTTGGTGGGCGGGGCCCCTAAGGATCCGATTTTGTGGCCGGGGCCCCTCAGGGTCCGATTTGGTGGGCGGGGCCCCTCAGGGACCAATTTGGTGGTTGGGGCCCCTCAGGGTTTGATTTGGTGGGCGGGGCCCCTCAGGGTCCGATTTGGTGGGTGGGGCCACTCTTTGTCCGATTTGGTGGACAGGGCCACTCTTGGTCCGATTTGGTGGACGGGGCCCCTCGGGGTCCGTTTTGGAGGCTGGGGTCAATCAGCCTCCGTTTTGGAGCCTCGGGTCACTCAGCTTTCGATTTGGCGTGCCGGCCCTTAAAGACTCATTTTGGTGCGCCGGCCTTTATGAATCACTTTGGCGCATCAGCCCTTTAAGAGACAGTTTGGTGCACTGGGCTTCTAAATCCACTTTGGCAAACATTCTCTCTCAGGGGCATGCGTCATGTGATGAAGCTCGATTTGCATTTGTGCTTTGGGTTTCGCTTTAAGAGCTGATAATATCTGGCAGAAACTGTGTCCTGGTGGGGTCATGTAAAGTTCGTAGGCGTTGGCATAGTAACTGGGTCTGCCTGCGCAGATGAGCTTAACTGCCGCAACTTGTCCTCAAATTTGAATCGCCTCACAACTGCCCCATGTATTCCTATGGCAAAATTTTCCCATTGAAATGCATTGAGACAATGCATTCCAATGACAAGAAAAAAAAATTTCAAACGCAAATTGCGCAAAAGCTACGATTCCGATCAACACGAAAAATACTTAGCACACCACTCGTGGACGCTGGCTTCGAAACGATGCCTCAACGGAGTCTGTGCATGTAGCGGTTCGGGCCACATTAATTGCGGAAATCAATTGAATAAAAATAACAAAATTAACACTCGATGTGTATTTCCTGAAGGAAGTACAGATAGTGCTTTGAAATGGTGCCCGGGCTGCACCTTTAAGAGATACTTGCCTGCTGCCCCTGCAAGACTTTCAACTCAGGATACGTTTTAACTGTGGGTGCCTCTCAGGGGCCACGTTGGCCTGTGGGGCCCCTCAGGGTCTGATTTGGTGGGTGGGGCCCCTCAGGATCCGATTCGGTGGCCTGGGCTCCTCAGGGTTTGAATTGGTGGCCGGGATTCCTCAGGGTCCAATTTTGTGGGTGTGGCCCCTCAGGGTCCGATTTTGAGGGTGTGGCCCCTCAGGGTCCGATTTTGTGGGTGTGGCCCCTCAGGGTCCGATTTTGTGGGTGGGTCCCCTCAGGATCCGATTTTGTGGCCGGGGCCCCTCAGGATCCGATTTTGTGGCCGGGGCCCCTCAGGGTCCGATTTTGTGGCTGGGGCCCCTCAGGGTCCGATTTTATGGATGGGGCCCCTCAGGGTCCAATTTTATGGTTGGGGCCCCTCAGGGTCTGATTTTTTGGGTGGGGCCCCTCAGGGTCCGATTTTATGATTGGGGCCCCTCAGGGTCTGATTTGGTGGGTGGGGCCCCTCAGGATCCGATTTTGTGGGTGTGGCCCTCAGGGTCTGGATTTGTGGGTGGGTCCCCTCAGGGTCTGATTTTGTGGATGGGGCCCCTCAGGGTCTGATTTTGTGGCTGGTGTCCCTCAGGGTCTGATTTTGTGGGTGGGGCCCCTCAGGGTCCGATTTTGTGACCGGGGCCCCTCAGGATCCAATTTTGTGGGTGGGGCCCCTCAGGGTCCGATTTTGTGACCGGGGCACCTCAGGGTCCAATTTTATGGTTGGGGCCCCTCAGGGTCTGATTTGGTGGGTGGGGCCCCTCAGGATCCGATTCGGTGGCCTGGGCTCCTCAGGGTTTGAATTGGTGGCCGGGATCCCTCAGGGTCCAATTTTGTGGGTGTGGCCCCTCAGGGTCCGATTTTGAGGGTGTGGCCCCTCAGGGTCCGATTTTGTGGGTGTGGCCCCTCAGGGTCCGATTTTGTGGGTGGGGCCCCTCAGGGTCCGATTTTGTGGGTGGGGCCCCTCAGGGTCTGATTTTGTGGCTGGAGCCCCTCGGTCTGATTTTGTGGGTGGGGCCCCTCAGGGTCCGATTTTGTGACCGGGGACCCTCAGGGTCTGATTTTGTGGTTGGGGCCCCTCAGGGTCCGATTTTGTGGCCGGGGTCTCTCAGGGTCCGATTTTGTGGCCGGGGCCCCTCAGGGTCTGGATTTGTGGGTGGGTCCCCTCAGGGTCCGATTTTGTGGGTGGGGCCCCTCAGGGTCTGATTTTGTGGCTGGGGTCCCTCAGGGTCTGATTTTGTGGGTGGGGCCCCTCAGGGTCTGATTTTGTGACCGGGGCCCCTTAGGGTCTGATTTTGTGGGTGGGGCCCCTCAGGGTTCGATTTTGTGGCCGGGGTCTCTCAGGGTCCGATTTTGTGGGTGGGGCCCCTCAGGGTCTGATTTTGTGGGTGGGGCCCCTCAGGGTCCGATTTTGTGGGTGGGGCCCCCAGGGTCCGATTTTGTGACCGGGGCACCTCAGGGTCTGATTTTGTGGTTGGGGCCCCTCAGGGTCCTATTTTGTGACTGGGGCCCCTCTAGGTTCGATTTTGTGGCCGGGGTCTCTCAGGGTCCGATTTTGTGGTTGGGGCCCCTCAGGGTCTGATTTTGTGGCCGGGCCCACTCAGGGTCTGATTTTGTGGGTGGGCCCCTTAGGGTCTGATTTTGTGGGTGGAGCCCCCTGGGTCCATTTTGGTGGGCGGGGCCACTCTGGGTCCGATTTAGTGGGCGGTGCCCCTCATGGTGTGATTTGGTGGGCGGGGCCCCTCTGGGTCCGATTTGGTGGGCGGGGCCCTTCAAGGTCCGATTTGGTGGGCGGAGTCACTCTGGGTCCGATTTGGTGGGCGGGGCTCCTCAGGGTCCGATTTGATGGGCGGGGCCCCTCTGGGTCCGATTTGGTGGGCGGGGCCACTCTGGGTCTGATTTGGTGGGCGGGATCACTCTGGGTCCGATTTGGTGGGCGGGGCTCCTCAGGGTCCAATTTGGTGGGCGGGGCCCTTCAGGGTCTGATTTGGTGGGTGGGGCCCCTCAGGATCCGATTTGGTGGGCTGTGCCACTCTGGGTCTGATTTTTTGAGCGGGGCCACACTGGGTCCGATTTGGAGGCCAGGGTGGCTCAGCCTCCGATTTGGAGGCCGGGGTGGTTCAGCCTCCGATTTGGAGGCCGGGGTGGCTCAGCCTCCGATTTGGAGCGCCGGCCCTTTAAGACTCATTTCGGTGCGCCGGCCCTTTAAGAATCACTTTGGCACGTCGGCCCTTTAAGAGCCAGGGTGGCTCACTGGGCTTCTAAATCCACTTTGGCGCATATTCTCTCTCAGGGGCATGCGTCATGTGATGAAGCTAGATTTGCATTTGTGCTGTGGGTTTCGCTTTAAGAGCTGATATTATGTGGCAGAAGCTCTGTCCTTGGGGCGTCATGTGACGTTCGTAGGCGTTGGCATAGTAACTGGGTGTGCCTGCGCATATCAATGAGCTTAACTGCTATTTCAATCACCTCAGGGCATGTTTTGCCATTTCCCATTGAAAAGCATTGGAGACAGTGCATTACAATGATGGGAAAAAAAATTTTCAAACGCAAATTGCGCAAAAACTACAAATCTGATCGACACAAAAAATACTTAGCATACCTCTCGTGGACGCTGGCTTCGAAACGACACCTCAACGGAGTCTGTGCGTGTAGCGGTTCGGGCCGCATTAATTGCGGAAATCAACTGGAAAATAAGAAGAATAAGTTAGCAGCGATCGGATTACAATATAGTGTTTTTTTCAAACCACTATAACTAGAAGTGTATTTCCTGAAGGAAGTACAGATAGTGCTTTGAAATGGTGCCCGGGCTGCCCCTTTAAGATAGACTTGTCTGCTGCCCCAGCAAGACTTTCAACTCAGGATCCGTTTTAACTGGGTGCCTTTCAGGGGTCACTTTGGCCTGTGGGGCACCCCGGGTCAGATTTGGTGGGTGGGGCCCCTCAGGATTCGATTCGGCGACCTGGGCTTTCCAGGGCCTGAATTGCTGGGCAGGGCCCCTCAGGGTATGATTTGGTGGGTGGGGCCCCTCAGAGTCTGATCTGGTGGGCGGGGCCCCTCAGGGTCCGATTTTGTGGGCGGGGCCCCTCAGGGTCTGATTTTGTGGGTGGGGCCCCTCAGGGTCCAATTTTGTGGTCGGGGCCCCTCAGGGTCCGATTTTGTGGGTGGGTCCCCTCAGGGTCCGATTTTGTGGCCGGGGCCCCTCAGAGTCCGATTTTGTGGTTGGGGCCCCTCAGGGTCCGATTTTGTGGCCGGGGCCCCTCAGCATCTGATTTTGTGGTTGGGGCCCCTCAGGGTCCGATTTTGTGGCTGGGGCCCCTCAGGGTCTGATTTTGTGGTTGGGGCCCCTCAGGGTCCGATTTTGTGGCTGGGGCCCCTCATGGTCCTATTTTGTGGGTGGGGCCCCTTAAGGTCTGATTTTGTGGGCGGAGCCCCTCTGGGTCCAATTTGGTGAGCGGGGTCACTCTGGATCCGATTTGGTGGGTGGGGCCCCTCAGGGTCCAATTTGGTGGGCGGGGCACCTTTGGGTCAGATTTGGTGGGTGGGGCCACTCAGGGTCTGATTTTGTGGGCGGGGCCTCTCAGAGTCTGATTTGGTGGGCGGGGCCACTCTGTGTCCGATTTGGTGGGCGGGGACCCTCGGGGTTCGATTTGGTGGGCGGGGCCACTCTGGGTCCGATTTGGTGGGCGGGGCCCCACAGAGTTCAATTTGGTGGACGGGGCCACTCTAGGTCCGATTTGGAGCCTGAGGTCACTCAGCTTTCGATTTGGCGGCTGGCCCTTTAAGACTCATTTTCGTGCGCCGGTCCTTTAAGAATCACTTTGGCGCGTCGGTCCTTTAAGAGCCAGTTTGGCGCACTGGGCTGCTAAATCCACTTTGGCGCACATTCTCTCTCAGGGGCATGCGTCATGTGATGAAGCTAGATTTGCATTTGTGCTTTGGCTTTCGCTTTAAGAGCTGATATTATCTTGCAGACACTCTGTCCTGCTGGGGTCATGTAAAGATAGTAGGCGTTGGTATAGTAACTGGGTGTGCCTGAGCATATCAATGAGCTTAACTGCTATTTGAATCGCCTCACGACTGCCCAATGTATTCCTATGGCAAAATTTTCCCATTGAAATGCATTGAGACAATGCATTCCAATGACACGAACATTTTTTTAAAACGCAAATTGCGCAAAAACTACAAATCCAATCGACACGAAAAATATTTAGCACACCACTCGTGGATGCTGGCTTCGAAACGAGGTCTCAACGGAGTCAGTGCGTGTAGCGGGTCGGGCCGCATTAATTGCGGAAATCAGCTGAATAGTAATAATAATACTAGATGTGTATTTCCTGAAGGAAGTTCAGATAGTGGTTTGAAATGGTGCCCAGGCTGCCCCTTTAAGAGAGACTTGCCTGCTGCCCCTGCAAGACTTTCAACTCAGGATCCGTTTTAACTGTGAGTGCCTCTCAGGGGCCACTTTGGCCTCAGGGTCTGATTTGGTGGGTGGGGCCCCTCAGGATTTGATTCCTTGGCCTGGTCTCCTCAGGGCTTGAGTTGTTCGCGGGGATCCCTCAGGTTCTGATTTTGTGGGTGTTGCCCCTCAGGGTCCAATTTTGTGGGTGTGGCCCCTCAGGGTTCGATATTGTGGGTGGGGCCCTCAAGGTCCGATTTTGTGGGTGGCTCCCCTCAGGGTCCGATTTTGTGGGTGGGGCCCCTCAGGGTACGATTTTGTGGCCGGGGCCCCTCAGGGTCCGATTTTGTGGTTGGGGTCCCTCAGGGTCCAATTTTGTGGGTGGGGCCCCTCAGGGTCCAATTTTGTGGGTGGGGCCCCTCAGGGTCCGATTTTGTGGCCGGGGCCACTCAGGGTCCGATTTTGTGGGTGGGGCCACTCTGGGTCCGATTTGGTGGGTGGGGCCACTCTGGGTCTGTTTTGTTGGGCGGGGCTACTCAGGGTCCTATTTGGTGGGCGGGACCCCTCAGGGTCCGATTTGGCGGGCGGGTCCCCTCAGGGTCCGATTTTGTGACGGGCCCCTCAGGGTTCGATTTTGTTGGGGCCCCTCAGGGTCTGATTTTGTGGCAGGGGCCCCTCAGGATCCAAATTTGTGGGTGGGGACCCTTAGGGTGTGATTTTGTGGGCGGAGCCCCTCTGGGTCCAATTTGGTGGGTGGAGCCCCTCTGGGTCCGATTTAGTGGGCGGGGACCCACAGGGTCCGATTTGGTGGGCGGGGCCCCTCAGGGTCTGGTTTGGTGGGCAGGGCCTCTCTGGCTCCGATTTGGTGGGTGGGGCCACTCTGGGTAAGATTTGGAGGCTTGGGTCGCTCAGCCTCCGATTTGGAGGCCGGGGTCGATGAGCTTCCGATTTGGAGGCCGAGGTCAAAGAGCCTCCGATTTGGAGGCCGGGGTCGATGAGCCTCCGATTTGGAGGCCAGGGTCGTTGAGCCTCCGATTTGGAGGCTGGGGTCGATGAGCCTCCGATTTGGAGGCCGGGGTGGCTCTGCCCCCAATTTGGAAGCCGGGGTCGCTCAGCCTCGGATTTGGACCCCAGGTTCGATCAGCCTCCGATTTGGAGGCGGGGGTTGCTTAGCCTCCGATTTGGAGGCCAGGGTCGCTCAGCCTCCGATTTGCAGGCAGGGGTGGCTCAGCCTCCGATTTGGAGGCCGGGGTCGATCAGCCTCCGATTTGGAGGCCGGGGTCGATCAGCCTCCGATTTGGAGGCCGGGGTCGATAAGCCTCCGATTTGGAGGCCGGGGTTGATCAGTCTCCGATTTGGAGGCCGGGGTCGATCAGCCTCCGATTTGGAGGCCGGAGTGGCTCAGGCTCTGATTTGGAGGCCGGGGTCGATCAGCCTCCGATTTGGAGGCCTGGGTGGCTCAGCCTCCGATTTGTAGGCCGGGGTGGCTCAGCCTCCAATTTGGAGCCTGGGGTCACTCAGCTTTCGATTTGGTGTGTCGGCCCTTTAAGACTCATTTCGGTGCGCCGGCCCTTTAACAATCACTTTGGCGCGTCGGCCCTTTAAGAGCTAGTTTGGCTCACTGGGCTTCTTCTAAATCAACTTTGGCGGACATTCTCTCTCAGGGGCATGCGTCATTTGATGAAGCTAGATTTGCATTAGTGCTGTGGGTTTCGCTTTAAGAACTGATATTATGTGGCAGAAGCTCTGTCCTGGGGGTCAAGTGAAGTTCGTAGGCGTTGGCATAGTAACTGGGTGTGCCTGCGCATATCAATGAGCTAAACTGCCTTTTCAATCGCCTCAGGGCACGTTTTGCCATTTCCCATTGAAAAGCATTGGAGACAGTGCATTCCAATGACGGGAAAAAAAAATTTCAAACGCAAATTGCGCAAAAACTACAAATCCGATCGACATGAAAAATACTTAGCACACCTCTCGTGGACGCTGGCTTTGAAACGACACCTCAAAAGAGTCTGTGCGTGTAGCGGTTCGGGCCATATTAATTGCGGAAATCAACTTAATAATAATGAGAAGAACTATATGTGTATTTCCTGAAGGAAGTACAGATAGTGGTTTGAAATGGTGCCCGGGCTGCCCCTTTAAGAGAGACTTGCCTGCTGCCCCTGCAAGACTTTCAACTCAGGATCCGTTTTAACTGTGAGTGCCTCTCAGGGGCCACTTTGGCCTCAGGGTCTGATTTCGTGAGTGGGGCCCCTCAGGATCTGATTCCTTGGCCTGGGCTCCTCAGGGCTTGAATTGTTGGCCAGGATCCCTCAGGCTCCTATTTTGTGGGTGTTGCCCCTCAGGGTCCGATTTTGTGGGTGTGGCCACTCAGGGTCCGATTTTGTGGGTGGGACCCCTCAGGGTCCGATTTTTTGAGTGGGGCCCCTCAGGGTCCGATTTTGTGACCGGGGCCCCTCAGGGGCCGATTTTGTGGCCGGGGCTCCTCAGGGTCCGATTTTGTGGTTGGGGCCCCTCAGGGTCTGATTTTGTGGGTGGGGCCACTCTGGGTCTGATTTGGTGGGTGAGGCCACTCTGGGTCTGTTTTGTTAGGCGGGGCCCCTCAGGGTCCGATTTGTTGGGCGGGGCCCCTCAGGGTCCGATTTGGTGGGCGGGGCCCCTCAGGGTCCAATTTGGTGGGCGGGGCCCCTCAGGGTCCGATTTGGTGGGCGGGGCCCCTCAGGGTCCGATTTGGTGGGCGGGGCCCCTCAGTGTCCGATTTTGTGGGTTGGGCCCCTCAGGGTCCGATTTTGTGGCTGGGGCCCCTCAGGGTCCTATTTTGTGTCCGGGGCCCCTCAGGGTCCTATTTTGTGTCCGGGGCCCCTCAGGGTCTGATTTTGTGGCAGGGGCCCCTTAGGGTCCGATTTTGTGGGTGGGGCCCCTTAGGGTCTGATTTTGGGGGCAGAGCCTCTCTGGGTCCAATTTGGTGGGCGGAGTCCCTCTGGGTCCAATTTGGTGGGTGGAGCCCCTCAGGGTCCGATTTTGTGTCCGGGGCCCCTCAGGGTCCAATTTTTTGTGGTTGGGGCCTTTCAGAATCCGATTTGGTGGGTGGGGCCCCTCAGGGTCCGATTTTGTGGCCGGGGCCCCTTAGGGTCCAATTTTGTGGTCGGGGCCCCTCAGGGTCCGATTTGGTGGCTGGGGCCCCTTAGGGTCCAATTTTGTGGGTGAGGCCCCCTGGGTCTGATTTGG